>NC_091191.1:1451480-1483980 GCF_040958095.1 Procambarus clarkii
ACACACACCCTCCTGGTCTCCCACCACACACACACACTCTCCCCATATACCCCCATAAACACACTCCCCATTTTCCATACACATTCCACACCTTCAACCTCCCCCCCACACACAAGGGGCCTCGTAGCCTGGTGGATAGCGCGCAGGACTCGTAATTCTGTGGCGCGGATTCGATTCCCGCACGAGGCAGAAACAAATGGGCAAAGTTTCTTTCACCCTAAGTGCCCCTATTACCTAGCAGTAAATAGGTACCTGGGAGTTAGTCAGCTGTCACGGGCTGCTTCCTGGGGTGTGTGGGGAAAAAAAAAAAGTAGTTAGTAAATCAGTTGATTGACAGTTGAGAGGCGGGCCGAAAGAGCAAAGCTCAACCCCCGCAAAAACACAACTAGTAAACACAACTAGTAAACACACACCAGTAATATCTGCACCCTCCCAGATATTCCCCCACATCCCCCCTCCTTGTGTCCCTTCATCACTGTAATCATGTTTCCTACACACCATCTCCATCACCCTAACCAAACGGTTGACCCAGAACCCAGGATGCAAATCTATACCATCTGAACATACGCTGTGCAATATCTGAATGCTCTTGTTTTTAACACATTTGGGTACATCTGCATTTGTGCAGCAGGAGTGCAGGGTGTGCCAAAAAAGCTAGCTACGTGATATTAAAACTCCCCATCACACAGGATGGTTAGTCATACAGAGGCATATGATAAGTAGTCTACACAGGCAGATTGGATGCATTATGAGGATATCATCAACACAAGAGTGAATAAGGTAGCAGTGATACTAAAAGTCCCCCATCTCTCAGCATACAGGGCCATATGTTCAGTAGCCTGCACTGGCAAATTTTGGGTGCAATATGAGGATATCTTCAAGAAAACGAGAGTGAATAAAGTAATTGCAAAGCTCCAGATACCTCATACCAACGGGTCTGAATGGTCTAATAACTGGACATTCGGTGATGTAGTGTAGATCATGCCGCAGTTCCTGCTCACAGAGTTTGCACCTGGAGTGCTCAGGATTGGGAGATCCGTCACCTGCAGCCGCCTGCCACAGGTAACGGTAACCCAACCTGATCCTTGCAACCACTGTGTCGCACAGTCTGGTCGACGTTTTGTGCTGCCCATAGATATAGGTTTCAGATCTGAACAAATCATAGCTTTTTATGCTAGTGCTTTCAGCTCGTTGGGAGTCAGTAATTTCTCTCTTATCAGACCTGAGTGCTTGGAACAATATAGTTTTGACAGCAGAGATGGGGATACCTAGATCTAATTCAACTTTATCTTTGTTACACGCTACTTTGGCTGCATAATTATGATGGGTTATATTTATATGGGATGGTATCCATACCTGGTTACCTGGTTGATACCTGCTTGATGGGGTTCTGGGAGTTCTTCTGCTCCCTAAGCCCGGCCCGAGGCCAGGCTTGACTTGTGAGAGCGTGGTCCACCAGGCTGTTGCTTGGAGCGATCCGCAGGCCCACATACCCACCTCAGCCCGGTTGGTCCGGCACTCCTTTGAGGAAACTATCTAGTTTCCTCTTGAAGATGTCCACGGTTGTTACAAAGGAGATTCAAAACCCTTTACTCTGTGCGCGATTAGGTCATTTATAATTCGTAGTGTAAGGTTCTTGCTGTCGATCTTGCAGAAGTTTTCAATTGCTTGAAGAGCAGATTTTGAATCACAAAATTTTATTCTTCCTATGTTTTTCATGTACAGGTAGCTAGCTGTAGTGCCACTAGTTCTGCTTGTGTGGAGGTCAGCCAGTTGTTTAACCTGACACTGACAGTCTTTGTGCAAATATTATTTTTTATAAAACCTACATGCTGCTGTAGTCCGTCCAGTAGAAGATTGGACTGAGCCGTCGGTGTAGACACAGTGCTCGTGGGATCTTAAATTTTCGATGGAGAAAGCAATTGTTTCGAGTGTAACAGCTTTGAGGAGAGAAAGATTCTCATTATCTGCTTTGGTGACAGGTGTGTATGATACATGAATGGTGAGATATAGATAAATAATATCAGAGACAGGTAGATTGCACTTAAAAGGAATGTTGAGTTTGATGAGATTGTAGGCATTTTTGTTCAGCCATTGGTCATAAAAGGAGTGAGTTGGTATGTCGGCACCAGTCAATAGGGTGTTAACAGCACTGAATAATTTGTCTCTGAGCAATGCAGGAGATGTAGGGTCTCTCATGACTTTACGGTAAAAGGTCGTGTTGACTTGCATGATTCTAGTATGTTTGGAAGCTTCAGTTCTTCCCTCATGTTGATGATTCTTGTGCATCTCGGGGCACCAAGAATTATGATTATGGCCTCATTCTGTACTACTTCAAGTTTGTCCAACACAGAGGCGGGGACGTTAATTAGGTGCATGGCTTGATAATCAACTAGAGACCTAAAAAATATCACATAGAATGATCTAGCATATTTAATATTGATACCAATATTCTTACCAGTAAGTGTTTTCAGTGGTTTAAGTCTTTCTTTTAACCTACGGTGTAGATCGTTTACAGTGTCACTGTTAATACCAACTCCAAGGTATTTGTGCTGCCTACACGTTTCAATGTTCTGGTTGTTGACCTTGAAAGTTATAGGGACATGAGTTTTCTCTTGGGGATGGAGAACTCTGGATTTAGTTATAGAGATAACAAGATCACATTCAATGCTTTTAGCAGCGAATGCATCAAGTAGAGCTTACTGTCTAGTTTGGGAATTTGCAACAATGCATATGTCATCGGCATAACAAATGACGGCTTCGTCAGGAAGTGTGGGAATATCAATTGTTAATTTGTGCATCAGAAAATTGAAGAGTATAGGACTTAGCACTCCACCCTGGGGTGTACCCAACTCAAAGGCTGCACAAAGTTTACTTTTGACCCCCTTGAAAAGGACTGAGGCGGTTCTGTTACTCAGGTAACCCCTGAGCCATGTCAACAGTCTTCCCTTAACTCCAAAAGAGGCTAGTTGTTCTAAGATTATTTCTCTGTTTGCTGTATCAAAAACAGTTTGGAGATCAATATATGCCGCCTGAGAGTTTGGTCCCTCTCTGATAAAATTCTCAGCAAAGCAAGTTTGAGTGCTTCTTCCAGGAAGGAAACCATACAGGTCAGGGGCAAGGTGGGGCCCTACTCTGAAACATTAGTCTGGCGAGGATAATCCTCTCAAGAACTTTACACATGCACGACGTCAGAGAAATGGGTCTGAATTTTTTGTGAATTAGGCTTGGGTATGGGTATTATGAGTCCCTGTGTCCAGCGGTCAGGTAAGACACCCTGTGCCTTAGACTTTGATTAAACAATTCTAGCAAAGGGCTATTTGGCAGCTCAGCAAGTACTCTCATGGTGTTGTATGTAATGCCATCCTCTCCAGGAGAGGTAGCCTTACCTTTCTTGAGTGCATTTTTAATTTCAAAGGGGGTTATGCAATAGTTATCATCAGGCCCTATTTCACTACAGGCAATTTCAATATTGAAGTTACGATTTATTTTGGTACTAGCCAGATAGTTTTGCACATCTGGGGGCAGGCTGCTTATACTAGCAGTGCTTGCATTTTGCTGAAGCAGCATGTCGGCATAGTCTACAGGTGAATGGTGATCAAGTTGCCGACTGCTAGGACGAGAAATCTATTTAATTTTATTCCACATTTGGGATGAGGATGTTGCATGATTGATGCCTTGCAGAAACAGTTCCCAGTGCTGGTTATACACCTGTTCCTTTAGCTCTCTAAACTCTCGACTGGCTTTAAGAAATATGTTGAGGGTGTCAGCTGTTTTATGTGTTTTATACTGCTCAGCGAGGAATAGAACTCTGTCATGCAGAGGCTTAAGGCGTGAGTCAGTGAACCACCTCTGTCCCTTCCTCACAGTTTTGGCTCTTGTGGATTTTACACTATTGCCATAAAAAGCGGTTACTTCAGTGACCAGGTCCTCAAATGATAAACTCTTAGGACTTTCAGTGACACATTTCATATCCGCCGACTTCGTGAAGGGGGTATAGGGGCCGTCTCTCCTTCAAGGGAGAGATGGGGGCCGGCCGGCCCCCTCTATGACATTCTCCATATAATCACCTTTAATCATGCGAAGTTGAATGAGGTTGGCCCTAAATGGCTGGCCTTCTCTGCCTGACCTCGGGTAGGCAGAGAAACATTCTATTTTATTACTAAATATTATAGTTAGGTTGGGTTAGAATAGGATAGGATAGGGAAGGATAGGTCAGGTTAGGATAGGATGGAGTGGATGAGGTTAGATTGGATGTGTTTAGACACCAACAGCAGCATCACAGACACCACCAGGCCTCACAGGTCAGGTCAAGCAGACACCACCAGGCCTCACAGGTCAGGTCAAGCAGACACCACCAGGCCTCACAGGTCAGGACAAGCAGACACCACCAGGCCTCACAGGTCAGGAGAAGCAGACACCACCAGGCCTCACAGGTCAGGAGAAGCAGACACCACCAGGCCTCACAGGTCAGCCACAGACACCACCAGGCCTCACAGGTCAGCCACAGACACCACCAGGCCTCACAGGTCAGCCACAGACACCACCAGCACCACCAGGCCTCATCATACACGTCACCAGTATCATCACACACTGTCGAGCACCACCGCAAGACATCACAAGGTGAGCCACGACCAACAGCACTATAGGCACCACCAGACCAGCTCCAGACACCACCAGACCAGCCTCAGACACCACCAGACCAGCCCCAGACACCACCAGACCAGCCCCAGACACCGCCAGCACCACCAGACCAGCCCCAGACACCACCAGACCAGCCCCAGACACCACCAGACCAGCCCCAGACACCGCCAGCACCACCAGACCAGCCCCAGACACCACCAGACCAGCCCCAGACACCACCAGACCAGCCCCAGACACCGCCAGCACCACCAGACCAGCCCCAGACACCGCCAGCACCACCAGACCAGCCCCAGACACCACCAGACACCGCCAGACCAGCCCCAGACACCACCAGACCAGCCTCAGACACCACCAGACCAGCCCCAGACACCACCAGACCAGCCTCAGACACCACCAGACCAGCCCCAGACACCACCAGACCAGCCTCAGACACCACCAGACCAGCCCCAGACACCACCAGACCAGCCCCAGACACCACCAGACCAGCCCCAGACACCGCCAGCACCACCAGACCAGCCCCAGACACCGCCAGCACCACCAGACCAGCCCCAGACACCGCCAGCACCACCAGACCGGCCCCAGACACCACCAGACCAGCCTCAGACACCACCAGACCAGCCCCAGACACCACCAGACCAGCCCCAGACACCACCAGACCAGCCCCAGACACCGCCAGCACCACCAGACCAGCCCCAGACACCGCCAGCACCACCAGACCAGCCCCAGACACCACCAGACACCGCCAGACCAGCCCCAGACACCACCAGCACCACCAGACACCGCCAGACACCACCAGCACCACCAGACCGGCCCCAGACACCACCAGACACCGCCAGACCAGCCCCAGACACCACCAGCACCACCAGACACCGCCAGACACCACCAGCACCACCAGACCGGCCCCAGACACCACCAGACACCGCCAGACCAGCCCCAGACACCACCAGCACCACCAGACCAGCCCCAGACACCACCAGCACCACCAGACCAGCCCCAGACACCGCCAGCACCACCAGACCAGCCCCAGACACCACCAGCACCACCAGGCACCACCAGACACCACCAGACACCGCCAGACCGGCCCCAGACACCGCCAGCACCACCAGACCAGCCCCATACACCACCAGACACCACCAGACCAGCCCCAGACACCACCAGCACCACCAGACACCACCAGACCAGCCCCAGACACCACCAGCACCACCAGACCAGCCCAAGACACCACCAGCACCACCAGACCGGCCCCAGACACCACCAGCACCACCAGACCAGCCCCAGACACCACCAGACACCACCAGACCGGCCCCAGACACCACCAGCACCACCAGACCAGCCCCAGACACCACCAGCACCACCAGACCAGCCCCAGACACCACCAGACCGGCCCCAGACACCACCAGCACCACCAGACCAGCCCCAGACACCACCAGCACCACCAGACCAGCCCCAGACACCGCCAGACACCACCAGACACCGCCAGACCAGCCCCAGACACCACCAGCACCACCAGACCAGCCCCAGACACCACCAGCACCACCAGACCAGCCCCAGACACCACCAGCACCACCAGACCAGCCCCAGACACCGCCAGACACCACCAGACACCGCCAGATCGGCCCAGACACCACCAGCACCACCAGACCAGCCCCAGACACCACCAGAGACCGCCAGACCAGCCCCAGACACCGCCAGCACCACCAGACACCGCCAGACCAGCCCCAGACACCGCCAGACACCACCAGACACCGCCAGACCAGCCCCAGACACCGCCAGACACCACCAGACACCGCCAGACCAGCCCCAGACACCGCCAGCACCACCAGACCAGCCCCAGACACCGCCAGACACCACCAGACACCGCCAGACCGGCCCCAGATACCACCAGCACCACCAGACCAGCCCCAGACACCGCCAGCACCACCAGACCAGCCCCAGACACCGCCAGACACCACCAGACACCGCCAGACCGGCCCCAGACACCACCAGCACCACCAGACCAGCCTCAGACACCGCCAGACACCACCAGACACCGCCAGACCAGCCCCAGACACCACCAGCACTACCAGACCAGCCCCAGACACCGCCAGACACCACCAGCACCACCAGACCAGCCCCAGACACCGCCAGACACCACCAGACCAGCCCCAGACACCGCCAGACACCACCAGACCAGCCCCAGACACCGCCAGACACCGCCAGACCAGCCCCAGACACCGCCAGACACCACCAGCACCACCAGACCAGCCCCAGACACCGCCAGACACCACCAGACCAGCCCCAGACACCGCCAGACACCACCAGACACCACCAGCACCACCAGACCAGCCCCAGACACCGCCAGACACCACCAGACCAGCCCCAGACACCACCAGCACCACCAGACCAGCCCCAGACACCGCCAGCACCACCAGACCAGCCCCAGACACCGCCAGACAGCACCAGACACCGCCAGACCGGCCCCAGACACCACCAGCACCACCAGACCAGCCCCAGACACCGCCAGACACCACCAGACACCGCCAGACCAGCCCCAGACACCACCAGCACCACCAGACCAGCCCCAGACACCGCCAGACACCTGGACCTCATGTAGGGAAGGTTGGCCCCAGTGGGAACACCTCACCTGGGCCTAGGCTAATGAAGAGTAGCCATAAAGTAGCGGGAAGCGACGGCCGCTTCACACAACCCACACTGCACTCCACTTTACGGCCTAAGTGCCCTATAATTACGGGCCGCCGGATCATAGGACAGCCTCTTATTATACTCCCGCAGGCGCTAGGCCGTAATTAGCTCTGCATAATCTGAAGGTTTAACTACCCTCTGCCGAAAACTGATCCAACCTCACGACGAATTACCGCCACACAACTGCTACTGTTATTGTGGAGGCTGCTGTAGTTGCTGTTGTTATTGGTGGTGGTGTTGTTACTGCTGTTGTAGGTGAGGTTGATGTTGTTAATGCTGTTGCATGATGTTTAGTGTTGTAGGTGGTGTTTACTGTGGTGTTGTGTGCCTCGTAGCCTGGTGGATAGCGCGCAGGACTCGTAATTCTGTGGCGCGGGTTCGATTCCCGCACGAGGCAGAAACAAATGGGCAAAGTTTCTTTCACCCTGAATGCCCCTGTTACCTAGCAGTAAATAGGTACCTGGGAGTTAGTCAGCTGTCACGGGCTGCTTCCTGGGGGTGGAGGCCTGGTCGAGGACCGGGCCGCGGGGACACTAAAGCCCCGAAATCATCTCAAGATAACCTCAAGATACTGTGGCAGGACGCACTGTGCTACAGTCCGTGGAGTCCTCGTGGGGGAACCCTCGAGTCCAGGACTCTTCCTCGAGCAATAAATCTAAGCTTGGGGTCGAGCTTAGTTTTAGGTTCCAGCGTTTTAGTGCACAATATTCTGTACGTTGTGGCGACTCCAGAGGACGGGCTGGGGCAGCGAAGATCTTTCCAGGGTCTCCCAGCGAGGTGCTCCGCCTGCCGCAGGAACACGAAGAGAAAGGGAGGTCTTCGCCGCCACGCTTTCACAATTGCACCTTTGCATCACCTCTAGCGCTGTGTACAGGAGTCAATGTTGTCACCTTTCCTGTCTCCGCCGCCTGCACGGTCTCCTCGCTCCTCCGCCACGGAGACCGCTACAGGGATACTCCCCCGCCACGGAGACCGCTACAGGGATACTCCCCCGCCACGGAGGCCACTACAGGGATACTCCCCCGCCACGGAGGCCACTACAGGGATACTCCCCGCCACGGAGGCCACTACAGGGATACTCCCCCGCCACGGAGGCCACTACAGGGATACTCCCCCGCCACGGAGGCCACTACAGGGATACTCCCCCGCCACGGAGGCCACTACAGGGATACTCCCCCGCCACGGAGGCCACTACAGGAATACTCCCCGCCATGGAGGCCACTACAGGGATACTCCCCCGCCACGGAGACCACTACAGGGATACTCCCCGCCATGGAGGCCACTACAGGGATACTCCCCGCCACGGAGGCCACTACAGGGATACTCCCCGCCATGGAGACCACTACAGGGATACTCCCCGCCATGGAGGCCACTACAGGGATACTCCCCCGCCATGGAGGCCACTACAGGGATACTCCCCCGCCACGGAGGCCACTACAGGGATACTCCCCGCCATGGAGACCACTACAGGGATACTCCCCGCCACGGAGGCCACTACAGGGATACTCCCCGCCACGGAGGCCACTACAGGGATACTCCCCCGCCACGGAGGCCACTACAGAGATACTCCCCGCCACGGGGACCACTACAGATACTCCCCGCCACGGGGACCACTACAGGGATACTCCCCCGCCACGGGGACCTCTACAGGGATACTCCCCCGCCACGGAGGCCACTACAGGGATACTCCCCCGCCACGGAGGCCACTACAGAGATACTCCCCCGCCACGGGGACCACTACAGAGATACTCCCCGCCACGGGGACCTCTACAGGGATACTCCCCCGCCACGGGGACCACTACAGGGATACTCCCCGCCACGGGGACCGCTACAGGGATACTCCCCCGCCACGGGGACCGCTACAGAGATACTCCCCCGCCACGGGGACCACTACAGGGATACTCCCCCGCCACGGGGACCGCTACAGAGATACTCCCCCGCCACGGGGACCACTACAGGGATACTCCCCCGCCACGGGGACCTCTACAGAGATACTCCCCCGCCACGGGGACCACTACAGAGATACTCCCCGCCACGGGGACCTCTACAGGGATACTCCCCCGCCACGGGGACCACTACAGGGATACTCCCCGCCACGGGGACCGCTACAGGGATACTCCCCGCCACGGGGACCGCTACAGGGATACTCCCCCGCCACGGGGACCACTACAGGGATACTCCCCGCCACGGGGACCACTACAGGGATACTCCCCGCCACGGGGACCGCTACAGGGATACTCCCCCGCCACGGGGACCACTACAGGGATACTCCCCCGCCACCCGGAGTATTGCCCAGTGTCGTATGACCGCTTAGTGAATATTACTCATTATCTTGGCGCTAATATGTGCCACGATTATATTTATACTTTATATGATATATATATAATTCATGAGGAAATCATATAAGTTCATTTTGAAAAATATATAAATATTTGTACAATTATGATTATTTATTTTAATTCGCGTAAATAATTTTGCCCACTATGTTCTACAATATTTAATTAGTTTCTCGTATTCTTAAATGACATTCATAATAAAATATTGTTAAAATAGTCTTTCCGAACATTCGAGTGTTTGCACATAGTGGTAGTACTGTTATCTTGAGGTTATCTTGAGATGATTTCGGGGCTTTAGTGTCCACGCGGCCCGGTCCGCGACCAGGCCTCCACCCCCAGGAAGCAGCCCGTGACAGCTGACTAACACCCAGGTACCTATTTTACTGCTAGGTAACAGGGGCATAGGGTGAAAGAAACTCTGCCCATTGTTTCTCGCCGGCGCCTGGGATCGAACCCAGGACCACAGGATCACAAGCCCAGTGTGCTGTCCGCTCGGCCGACCGGCTGTATCTTGTTGTGTTAAACAGCTTCTGAGCTTCCTGTATGACTGTTCCCTTTCCACCACCAAACTCGTGCCCTCATTCCATGTGGTATTCCACCAGCCAATTATCATATAGATGGGCGAGCACTTGAGAACTGCGAGTCTTACAGATACCTTGGTGTCCCCATTAACGACCCTGGGTACCTTTCTTCTCTCAAGAGGAGACTCTGGGAGAGATTAAAGCCCTTGCGGGTCCTTGTTGGTGTCAATCATGGACTTAACGTGAGACTTGCTAAAATGTTTTATGTATCTTTTATATGCTCTGTGATTGACTACAATGCTCTACATCTCACACTGTATACTGACAAAGAGCTAAAATCTCTTGAAACCTTGCAAAATGAAGCTATGCGTCTCATCCTTGGGGCTCCAAAGTCCACGAGAATAGTTAATATGAGAGCAGAGTTAAAATTGCCTACCATAAGTGAGAGAATTTTGTCTAGTAGCACAGTTTTCGGCGTGAAGGCATTGAGTAGATCTAGACAACACATGAAATTTCAAGCTAAACTTTCTAATATGCTGCACTCACCTGAGGTCTATAGAAGAAGAGCGAAATCTGATTATGCATTTTGGTTCTACAAGGTAGCCAATTCCATCAAAATCTTAAATATGTACCCAACTCAACTAATGATTAATCAACCAATTACACCATGGGATAACTGGGATCTATCAGTTGATTTTGTATATGCACCCAAGAAAGATAGTGTACACTCTACATTATTAAAACAGTTGACACTGAAAAGCATCACTGAGAGTACTCAGGGTATGGGTAACGTTGTTTATCAGTGCTATACCGACGGTTCCACCTTCGGAAGAAGGTGGACGATGTACCGGATGTGCATGTAACATATTTGAACAATCATCTCTCGTACATACAGCAATGAAGTGCGTCAATGACTGGACAAGTACAACTCAAACCGAACTTGCAGGCATATACCTTGCCACGGAATTTTTAAAAGACAAAGGCAGTGGACTTATATACTGTGACTCGCAGAGTGCACTCCTGGCATTGAACGCACATAGTAGTGACACCCAGAAAATAGTCAGTGATATTCGAATGAATGTTTTAGCTGCTAAAGAAAACAGATTTGAAATTAAATTCCTATGGATACCATCACATGTTGGCATCTCAAGGCATGACACTGTTGATACGCTTGCAAAGACAGCCTGCAGAAAACCAGTGGTAGAAATTGATATGGGTGTTTCATTAGCAGTGACAAAGATAATACTTAAACAAATATCTAATGAAGATCTCACCGACCTAACAAATTCACAAAGACCTGAAAGTTGTAGCATTAAATATTATGATAGATATCGGAGGAGACATTCACATATGGGACTAATAGAACAAGAACCCGGCAATGTGATGTTATAGTGGCCAGAATACGCCTGGGATATAGACGTATCTGGCAGCTTTCTCAAAACCCAAATGTCGAGTACACAATGTGTCAACTTTGTGAAAGAGAAAACATGCACTCCCTTGAACATTATATTGTAGAATGTCCCATATTGACTGACTTTCGCCCTCCTGGGCTGAGCTATGCTGAATTCTGTAACTACTATATGAGTACTGGAACACTTGATGATATATTGGACTTGTACCCTAGATTAACCATGTAATGTAACTATATAACCTGAGCTTGTAAAAGCATCTTAATCACCTTCAGTGGTTAAGTTCTTAATTGCACACTCGTTTCTCTTGTCAGCTATCTCACCCTATCAGAGTAAGAGACAAATATATGTGTATGTATGTATGTATGTATGTATGTATGTATGTATGTATGTATGTATGTATGTATGTATGTATGTATGTATGTATATATGTATGTATGTATGTACTCACCTAGTTGTGCTTGCGGGGGTTGAGCTCTGGCTCTTTGGTCCCGCCTCTCAACTGTCAATCAACAGGTGTACAGGTTCCTGAGCCTATTGGGCTCTATCATATCTACACTTGAAACTGTGTATGGAGTCAGCCTCCACCACATCACTTCCTAATGCATTCCATTTGTCAACCACTCTGACACTAAAAAAGTTCTTTCTAATATCTCTGTGGCTCATTTGGGCACTCAGTTTCCACCTGTGTCCCCTAGTGCGTGTGCCCCTTGTGTTAAACAGCCTGTCTTTATCAACCCTGTCGATTCCCTTGAGGGTCTTGAATGTGGTGATCATGTCCCCCTAACTCTTCTGTCTTCCAACGAAGTGAGGTTTAATTCCCGTAGTCTCTCCTCGTAGCTCATACCTCTTAGCTCGGGTACTAGTCTGGTGGCAAACCTTTGAACCTTTTCCATTTTAGTCTTATGCTTGACTAGATATGGACTCCATGCTGGAGCCGCATACTCCAGGATTGGTCTGACATATGTGGTATATAATGTTCTGAAAGATTCCTTACACAAGTTTCTAAAGGCCGTTCTTATGTTAGCCAACCTGGCATATGCTGCTGCTGTTATCCTCTTGATATGAGCTTCAGAGGACAGGTCTGGCGTGATATCAACCCCCAGGTCTTTCTCTCTCTCTCACTCTTGAAGTATTTCATCTCCCAAGTGATACCTTGTATCTGGTCTCCTGCTTCCTACCCCTACCTTCATTACATTACATTTGCTTGGATTAAACTCTAACAGCCATTTGTTCGACCATTCCTGCAGCTTGTCCAGGTCTTCTTGAAGCCTCAAGCTGTCCTCCTCTGTCTTAATCCTTCTCATAATTTTATTTTATGTATGAGTATGTATGTGTATAAAGTATACAGCTGATCAGAATTATATTTCACCATTATAAATTCACATTAATGCATTCATAAACCTATGTACCTATGTATTTAGGTATGTAGCTTCGCCTAACATTTTAAAAGCACTACGATCACCGTCTGTGGTTGTTCAATAAATCTCTGAACTGTATGTTTGACAAATCTTTCACCCTGTCCATGGAGGACAGAAGAAAATGTATATATGCTGGTTAGCATTGTAAATGTGTGGCCACGTCTGTGGTAGAAAATAATAATAATAATAATAATAAAACGCCCACAAGATCCGTATAGGGATTTTTACCTTTAGTTTACCGCCCACGCCATCGGTGTGGGGATGTTACCCTTCCATAACTTCCCCGTAGGATGGGCATGTGGGTGCCTCTGTAACCTTTTAATTTCCACCCATAGGCGTTGGGTGATAATTAAATACAATATGGGCGTTTTCGCTGTACCTTTTCCACTATCATCTACAGAGTTTCCTCTGACACCTGTTCACCAGTCCGCACAGCACATGCACGAGGCTGCGCTGTAACGACTAAAAAATTATATTACAAATTTAATTTATTTTGCCATAATTATATAAAAAATGATAATTAGAATAGAAATAAAACAATTATAATTGTAATAAATGTTGTTTTTGTTGTTCCTTACCGAAACGTTACTCAAGTGACAAGTCAGAGAAGAACCTTGAGCCATGTGAAACACCGTGACGTCATAAAAATCCAACGACGTCTGGCTTTTGGTCTCAGTCCACCAGCAGCCTAGTACCTTTGTACGTCATTACCAAACCATGACATTTGAGCCTAATAATTCTTGGCCGGGTCTTGTAGCAATATTACACGAGGGGCAATAAGCATACCAGAATCGATTAAAGAATATGATGAGTGTAAAAAGAGTACAAGGTTGGCTTTCGTGTCATCGTGTCCTAATGACCGGATTGCTGTCACTGCCCAGGGAACAATGGAGCGGAGTTGCTGTACGAGGGAGTTGCAGGGGTCACCAGGAGTTGATGGCAGGGTTCACGGTCTGCCACTGTCTGCCACTTCACAAACAGGTTGAAGTTAGTTGACTGTGGCGTTCCCTAAGGGCTACTTCGGGTTCCTTCTCCATGGGGCCACCAGGTCGCATCTCAATTTGACGGGAGCCTCGCATTTAGTCTCTTCACTCGCCCGCCCGCTGGACACAACAAGCAACACAGGAAATATTACAGCCAATCCTTGTGTTTCTTGAGATGGATTAAACTTTTTCTTGATCAGTATTAATCTTTAATCATTGTATGGATATTGCAACAACCCATCCTTCTGTTAGGTAGTAGTTTTTGTAACTATGTGTACCATAGTACACAGTAGATTGACGTACTAAACAATGAGTATAATTTGGTACTATTCACTTTGTAGTCCGAAAACTTTGTAGTTCTAAACTTAAATATTCCTAGCCCTAATGTACCACATATATGTACTATATTAGGCTTCATATATCGTGTATTAGGCCTAGGAAGGTTAGGTTAGTTTAGTTTGGCTTTGAAACATAAATATACCAAAAAAATCTTATTTGTACAACTTCAATAGAACTGATTTCTACTTTCTAATTTCATTGTACGTCGATATATGTACTATGGTCCTCATCGTTACTATAAGTACTACTGAAATAGGAGGATGGCTGTGATGTTGTACTGGATATTAATTTTTGCGAAGCCTACGTCTTTCTACTTTTGCTTGTGGCTGACATTCAGAATTCTGTTTGTGAGCAAAGAAAGAAAAGCCTGCAAAGCCTTCTTCGTACTGGTCTTTTAAGCTGCTCTTAATGGTTTAATTCAGTTTTCTTGATCACAACTCTCCCGAAAGTATTTTTGTCTTTATTGGTCAATAGCGCGGTTACGTTCATAATTTAACAGTAAAGGCAACACTCTCCAATCAATTGTTCAATGTTATTCTCTTGGGGCATAGCTAAGATGTTCTTGTTCTGGGGAAGATCATGATGTTCTCTAGTCTTGGGTATGGCTAAGCTTTCTGCCTACTCCTCAAATCTGATGCTTGTCTCTATAGGTCAAAAGTGTGATTCGACTCCTTAATGGTCCAAACTGTGGTCAGGTTGAATAGACAAAAAGATATTAGTTGAAGCGAGCGACAGTTGGAGCCGTGTTGCCCTGGGGTCCTAGGGCCGGCCACAGTTTTTGTCCATCTCGCCAGATTCTTTAAGCAATATGTGTTGGTAATCTACTGCTTAGTCATGATGCTGATGACAGGTGTAGTGAACAAGAGCGACAAAAAATATAATTGCCCTGCCTTTATCAGTGCTTGTTAAGCGTCCCTTTTATTCTCTAACAGCTTTCCTCCGTGTCCCAATGTCTTTTTTTCTACTACTAATGTCATTATAGTGTTGACTGAGCAACGTCCTTACCATTGAAGAGCATTAGGGGAATATTTTTCACCATCAGCCAACGAAACGAAACTATTTTCGCGAGGCTGCACGTTGACGCTATTAACTCCTAATGGAGGCAAAACATTAGGCTGTCGACTGAGCTTAGGCTCTTGCCAGCTCTTTATGCAGTTTCCTCAATATTAACAATATTTTAAAGAAAGTTTAATTAAAACAATATATCCCTATATTACATATATTTTTATTTGGACATAGTTTGGCCTGAGTATGTTTAGGGTTGCTGGTTAGGTTAGGTGGTTAGATTACTTCAGGTTAGGCCTGGGTTGGGTTAGGCCTGGGTTGGGTTAGGTCTGGGTTGGGTTAGGCCTGGGTTGGGTTAGGCCTGGGTTGGGTTAGGCCTGGATTGGGTTAGGCCTGGGTTGGGTTAGGCCTGGGTTAGGTTAGGCCTGGGTTAGGTTATTTTCCTAGGTAGCTGGCAATCCCAATCATTATGGACGAATAGGAGGAGGACGCGGGAGAGAATCAGTAATAGCGAGAATCCGTCTGGGATACAAATATCATACATGGAGATACGGAATGGAAACGACTGGTCATCAGCGAAGTTGCAGAATTTGTGATGAGAGTGACGGACACCGCCTTGACCACTATCTACGTGAATGTGAACACCTGAGAGACATTAGAAATATGTGTAAAATAATGAACCCCACATTGTTTGAGTTAGGAAAACACTATTTGTCAAATATTGATACTGTTCTTAAAAGATTCCCCCATTTTGCACCCGCAAGATAACGTAAGCTTTTAAGGGTTGACAGATGTTAATCTTCTTGTTTGAGGAGCTGTTCACTTGAGACAGTTAAGCAAGTTCCAGCTGTGTCTGGGTACAACTGACAGGATGAACAACCCAGCGGGTTTTCTTCCTATTGGGGAGTGTTGTACATGCTGCTATGGCGGTGTGTCCACTCACAAGATGAGTGGCGCTGCCCAATAAACTCGCCCCTCGGGGCAAAATTTAAAATTTAAATTTAATTTTTTGCTAGATATATTTAGATAGTTCTGCTTAAGGTACGGAATAGTTCTGCTTAAGGTACGGAATAGTTCTGCTTAAGGTACGGAATAGTTCTGCTTAAGGTGCGGAATAGTTCTGCTTAAGGTACGGAATAGTTCTGCTTACGGTACAAGAAATTAGAGAACAGTTCCACTTAAGGTACAAGACGGTACAAGACAGCTCTACTTAACGTAAAAGATGAACTCTACTTACGGTACAAGTCAATACAAAATATCTCTTCTTACGGTACAATTTAGTACCGGATAGCTCTTCTTACTAGTCGCTAAATGATTGCTCTACTTATGGTACAGGATGAGCTTTACTTACAGCGAAGACATCTTTATTTACGGTCCAGGACATATTTACTTACCATAGAAAACAGCTTTACTCGGTACAGGATGAGTTCCCCTTAAAGTACGACAGCACTACTTACGGTACAAGATGAGTTCAACGTACGGTACAAGACGGCACAAGATGGGTTGGTAATGTAAAAACAAAACAAATTATGCTGTTACAATCTATATGCATACAAGAGAATGTCTGTATGTCCGGCCAAAGTTGGAGGCAACATGTAGTTGCTTGGGGCTAGCCTCGCCAAACTTTGCAGGGTGACTTGTGGGTGTAATGGGACGGTCATAGGGGAGTCGGGGCCAGCCAGCCCTCTCGAGTTGTCTCGACGTCACAAAATGATACGCTAAACCTGTCCGAACCTAACCTAACCGAGGACCCACGAATAGAAAACGTAACAGCCCGTCAATGTTGTGAGCCGCTATATGATTTATAGTACATCATATTTTGGCCTTTGGGGATTTATGCGCCAAAATACGGTGTATTATTCGGGAGGAGCATTGTGAGGTTGGGAAATTCCAGAGGACCTGAGGGCTTTTCTGGTCTGAGGGCTGAGGGAATTCCAGAGCCTCTGTGACTTCATGAAGTTGGATGAGATCAAATGTTCTGGGCCTAGCCCATAGAGTTATATAATTTGGTCATTAAGTCACAGAATCCTATATCTATGAGCAGCACAAAACGTGGACCAGACACAGCGGTTGCAAGGATCAGGTTGGGCTACCGTTACCTGTGGCAGGTGGCTACAGGTGACGGATCTCCCAATCCTGAGCACTCCAGGTGCAAACTCTGTGAGCAGGAACTGCGGCCTGATCTCCCTCACTATATCACCGAATGGGCACCGAATGCCCAGTTATTCGAACTCTCAGATCAGTTGGAGCTTTGCAATTACTTTATTCACTCTCGTGTTCTTGAAGATAGCCTCACAGTGCACCCAAAATTTGTCAGTGCAGGCTACTGAACATATGGCCCTGTATGACTAACCATAGCGTAGCCTGGTGGATAGCGCGCAGGACTCGTGATTCTGTGGCGCGGGTTCGATTCCCGCACGAGGCAGAAACAAATGGGCAAAGTTTCTTTCACCCTGAATGCCCCTGTTACCTAGCAGTAAATAGGTACCTGGGTGTTAGTCAGCTGTCACGGGCTGCTTCCTGGGGGTGGAGGCCTGGTCGAGGACCGGGCCGCGGGGACACTAAAAAAAGCCCCGAAATCATCTCAAGATAACCTCAAGATAACCATCCTGCGAGATGGGGACTTTTAGTTCCACTGCTGCTTATTCAATCTTGTGTTGATGATATCCTCATAACCCTGGAAACACAAACCGAAACTGTCTCTATTTTCCGCTTGTTACAACTTGTAATAAAGTTGTTACATGTTGGCTTAACGTGTTTATGACGTATTAGAACGTTGTTACAACTTGCTATATTGGTTGTTATAACTGGTTAGGAGGTGTTAAAACTTGTTCGAACGTTGTACCAACGTCGTAGTTTCGGTGTGTGTTTGGCGGGAATGCATCCAGTCTGCCAGTGCAAACTACTTATCATATGCCTCTGTATGACTAACAATCCTGTGTGATGGGGATTTTTTAGTACAACGTAGCTAGCTTTTTGACACTGTACTCCCCTTCATATAGTCTAGGATAGCTGCACAAATGCAGTTGTACCTAGTGTGTTAATAAAAAATAAAGTTATTCAGGAGAAAATATAAATCTATATTTAGAGGCTTCAATGACGCAAGCTTATAATCAAATAAAATTCAAGCCAATTTTTGCCTGAAACGCTTTACGTATTAGTGGCTTTAGGTATTGTATATACTAGCTCTATCTATAAACCCAACATTATGTTTGTAACTCATCATCTATTTATGTACCTTTACATGAATACAAATTTAAATTTGAATTTGATCAGTAAATCTTGTAAATTTAATAATAAATTAGCTTCTTGAATAAAAAAAAACTGCACAACTGCAAGATCTTACTCAATGAATTTTAGTATAATTAATCGCTACATAGTAGCCTTTCCCTTCTTATATCTCCACCTGCAGGTGGTACTACAGTAAACTGTTACACAGCCATAATAACTATAGCAACTACCATTTTCAGCTTCTTTGCAACTTTCTCATCCATTACAGGAGGTTACAGGGTACAGGTGTTTAACATTAGCACCCTGTAACCCCTGTAATGGCTCAGAAAGCTGTAAAGAAGCTAACTCATTGGAGTTATGATAGCCCGTTTAACATCTATGACAATCTTAAACGAGGCGCCGAAACTGTATCTATGTAATTATTTCTCTCATAGTACATCTATAATAAACGTTTCTGTGTTTGCTCCCATTCTATAACTGGCAGCTATGTCTTTAATAACTATTGATCCCCAGCTCTAATATACTATTAATGTATTTGATTAGTGTACTAGGCTACTTTAACTTTCAATTCGCACATAAAACTGATAACTGATTATAATACTAAGCAGTTTCTTGGTAGCAGAAACTATTCAGTACTACAATTCACAGAGCAATTCTGTTCTCTCTCTCTGTTTCTTAATGCCTCCATAGCTTTTGACCAATTTTAAAATATCTGCAAAACGTAATTGCATTAAATTGTATTTGTATTTCGGGTGAGGCTATTGCCTGAACTCCTGTTGGTGTTTTAATTTGTATAATGACTCGTATTGTTAGAAATTTACTCCCAATGTTCACCTTAATGTTATATTGCCACAATGATGCAGATGGTTAGTGTTTGGTGTACACAGCCTATCATGGTACTCTAGCAACCGCCAAGAGCCTATCATCTGATTGGCGGTTGGCGGCTGCCGTTATGTAATCCACTTAATATGGATGACGTCAGAGGTCAATCGTCCCTAACTGCTTTGGTATGAATGATGTTAAAAAATCGGCTAATTTTGTACCGGACAAATATGAATGGTGTCTAGGCACGTCGAACATCTTACTGGTTCACTAAGAGCAACGTCAGGCCTCAGATATATATCTTCCTATTGGCCCATCACAGATGATGTTCTGTCATCTGCTCTCTTATTGGCTGAAGTGAGTATGACGCGAAGGGTCGGCGTCGTGCACCATTCAACAAGTCGTGTTGGCGCACATCTCCGGAGTCTGTAATTTGGGAGCATAATAACTCCCAATGTAAAGTCGATAAAATCAACACGGTGTCTGGATGAGACTTTGTTGCATTAGTAGCCGGGTGGCACAAAAGCTGTGTGATTATAACTATATGTTTCACGCTCCATGAGCAAAACTAACTGTACAGCCGCCCGTCAAAGGTATTCTGGCCCCAGATCTGGTCATCGGCAAGATGGCAGCTTGATACTACCGCTCTGCTTCTAAACTATTGCTTCTCGCGTTTTGATAATTACTTGAAATTGTTACATGCAGCGGCTAAAGTGAGGTGGTGCTTTTGAATGAGGTTCAGTTTGTCTGTACATGGTAGGGGATCCGCCTGTATTCCTCGCCATCCACCACCAGAATACATAAATGTCTCTGTATACCTTCCGTTGTTTTATTAAATCCACAATTGGTTTTTAAAGTAACACAAAATTTGCGAAATTTATAATTAGTTGTATTACTATTTTTGTTTAAACCGTATCAGAGGGTTCGACTAAGTTATGATAGCTATATGATTTTACGTCACACCGTGAGTCTCTCCACGCCCTTGTCACCCACCGTGACTGTCTCCACGCCCTTGTCACCCACCGTGACTGTCTACACGCCCTTGTCACCCACCGTGACTGTCTACACGCCCTTGTCACCCACCGTGAGTCTCTCCACGCCCTTGTCACCCACCGTGACTGTCTCCACGCCCTTGTCACCCACCGTGACTGTCTCCACGCCCTTGTCACCCACCGTGACTGTCTTTACGCCCTTGTCACCCACCGTGACTGTCTCCACGCCCTTGTCACCCACCGTGACTGTCTCCACGCCCTTGTCACCCACCGTGCCTGTCTCCACGCCCTTGTCACCCACCGTGCCTGTCTCCACGCCCTTGTCACCCACCGTGACTGTCTCCACGCCCTTGTCACCCACCGTGCCTGTCTCCACGCCCTTGTCACCCACCGTGACTGTCTCCACGCCCTTGTCACCCACCGTGAGTCTCTCCACGCCCTTGTCACCCACCGTGACTGTCTCCACGCCCTTGTCACCCACCGTGAGTCTCTCCACGCCCTTGTCACCCACCGTGACTGTCTCCACGCCCTTGTCACCCACCGTGACTGTCTCCACGCCCTTGTCACCCACCGTGACTGTCTCCACGCCCTTGTCACCCACCGTGAGTCTCTCCACGCCCTTGTCACCCACCGTGACTGTCTCCACGCCCTTGTCACCCACCGTGACTGTCTCCACGCCCTTGTCACCCACCGTGACTGTCTCCACGCCCTTGTCACCCACCATGAGTCTCTCCACGTCCTTGTCACCCACAGTGAGTCTCTCCACGCCCTTGTCACCCACCGTGAGTCTCTCCACGCCCTTGTCACCCACCGTGAGTCTCTCCACGCCCTTGTCACCCACCATGAGTCTCTCCACGCCCTTGTCACCCACCGTGAGTCTCTCCACGCCCTTGTCACCCACCATGAGTCTCTCCACGCCCTTGTCACCCACCGTGAGTCTCTCCACGCCCTTGTCACCCACCATGAGTCTCTCCACGCCCTTGTCACCCACCGTGAGTCTCTCCACGCCCTTGTCACCCACCATGAGTCTCTCCACGCCCTTGTCACCCACCGTGAGTCTTTCCACGCCCTTGTCACCCACCATGAGTCTCTCCACGCCCTTGTCACCCACCGTGAGTCTCTCCACGCCCTTGTCACCCACCGTGAGTCTCTCCACGCCCTTGTCACCCACCATGAGTCTCTCCACGCCCTTGTCACCCACGTGAGTCTCTCCACGCCCTTGTCACCCACCGTGAGTCTCTCCACGCCCTTGTCACCCACCGTGAGTCTCTCCACGCTCTTGTCACCCACGCGAGTCTCTCCACGCCCTTGTCACCCACGTGAGTCTCTCCACGCTCTTGTCACCCACGTGAGTCTCTCCACGCCCTTGTCACCCACGTGAGTCTCTCCACGCTCTTGTCACCCACCGTGAGTCTCTCCACGCTCTTGTCACCCACCGTGAGTCTCTCCACGCTCTTGTCACCCACGTGAGTCTCTCCACGCTCTTGTCACCCACCATGAGTCTCTCCACGCCCTTGTCACCCACCGTGAGTCTCTCCACGCCCTTGTCACCCACCATGAGTCTCTCCACGCCCTTGTCACCCACCGTGAGTCTCTCCACGCCCTTGTCACCCACCATGAGTCTCTCCACGTCCTTGTCACCCACCATGAGTCTCTCCACGCCCTTGTCACCCACCGTGAGTCTCTCCACGCCCTTGTCACCCACCGTGAGTCTCTCCACGCCCTTGTCACCCACCATGACTGTCTCCACGCCCTTGTCACCCACAGTGAGTCTCTCCACGCCCTTGTCACCCACCGTGACTGTCTCCACGCCCTTGTCACCCACAGTGAGTCTCTCCACGCCCTTGTCACCCACCGTGACTGTCTCCACGCCCTTGTCACCCACCGTGACTGTCTCCACGCCCTTGTCACCCACCGTGACTGTCTCCACGCCCTTGTTACCCACGTGAGTCTCTCCACGCCCTTGTCACCCACGTGAGTCTCTCTTCATGGTGCTGGGTGTGGCAGCCCCACCCACCACCATGAAGCTTAAGACATCTTGTAATTTCGTAAAAATTTACATCCACGTAAGATCCGACCCTCGGTACATCTTCAGAACAGCGTCAGTCGTCCAATATCACCTCCCACAACCCAGAGCAACTGCGACAAACTCCCCTACACTTCAAGTCATTAAGGTTGATAAAACAACTCAAAATCCAGTTGGGAGGAACCTTGATGTAGGTGCTACGGTGTATATATGAACTTACACTGAGAGAGAATCACAGTTTGTGACTTTTGACAATGACTCAAACTTGGCGCTCAGTTGACCTCGTACCTGGTTACCTCGTTGATACCTGGTTGATACCTGGTTGATACCTGGTTGATACCTGGTTGATACCTGGTTGATACCTGGTTTATACCTGGTTGATACCTGGTTGATACCTGGTTGATACCTGGTTGATGGGGTTCTGGGAGTTCTTCTATTCCCCATGCCCGGCCCGGGGCCAGACTTGATTTGTGAGAGTTTGGTCCACCAGGCTGTTGCTTGGAGCGGCCCGCAGGCCCACATACCCACCACAGCCCGGTTGGTCCGGCACTCCTTGAAGGAAACAATCTAGTTTCCTCTTGAAGATGTCCACGGTTGTTCCTGTAATATTTCTGATGCTCGCTGGTAGGACCTTGAACAACCGTAACTGAAGGTTTTACAACACTTAGAAGAATATGCATTGTTTCATAACCATTTTAAAGAATAAAAATGAAACATGAATCCGGGTCGAGGTTAGCTACTTGCTGTTCGGTCCCTCAAAGGTTGGTCAGGGTTCCCTGAGAACTCTGCCAACAACACAGCAATCTTCTGTTGGTTAAGGTGATGCCTGTCTTCTGGTAGTCTTCTGACAGGTGTTGCCTGTCTTCTGATAGTTAAGATGTTTCCAATGACAGGTATGGAGCCAAGCGACAGTTAAGGTCTTCCAGCAAAGAGCATGTTCCCAGGAGGAATTTCTTCATCTGTATATTTTCGCTCTTCACAAGGTATAGGGGGGTGTGAAGCATTCTGGTAGACTGTAAACCCACAAAAGAGAGGTTTACAGCGGTGGTTTACAGCGAACTCTGCCAGGTGAATCACCATGATTATAGTTATAAAAAACCATGACAGAGAAATCATGAGATATTTATCGGAAACATGGTAAAGTGAGTCAGAGGAAAAGACTGGGTGCATAAAATATGAGGCTACTCATTCACTCATTCCACTCTTCCCAACCCTACCATTACCTTCAGCATTTCTCATTATGTCACCTTCGGCTACCAGTATTTACCCACCTCCCTCTTGCACTCCCTGGCTCAGGAGATGCTCAGCACCTAGCTGAGTCTCCACTCTTACGCTCCCTGGCTCAGGAGATGCTCAGCACCTAGCTGAGTCTCCACTCTTACGCTCCCTGGCTCAGGAGATGCTCAGCACCTAGCTGAGTCTCCACTCTTACGCTCCCTGGCTCAGGAGATGCTCAGCACCTAGCTGAGTCTCCACTCTTACGCTCCCTGGCTCAGGAGATGCTCAGCACCTAGCTGAGTCTCCTAGCTGAGATGCTCAGCACCTAGCTGGGTCTCCACTCTTAGACTTCGTGTCGTTTGTACAAGACACTATACTTCACTAGACACTCATGCTCCAGTGACTCATGCTCAAGCTGGTGGTCACTCATGCTCCAGTGACCCATGCTCAAACTGGTGGTCACTCATGCTCCAGTGACCCATGCTCAAACTGGTGGTCACTCATGCTCCAGTGACCCATGGTCAAGCTGGTGGTCACTCATGCTCCAGTGACCCATGCTCAAGCTGATGGTCACTCATGCTCCACTGACCCATGCTCAAGCTGGTGGTCACTCATGCTCCAGTGACCCATGCTCAAACTGGTGGTCACTCATGCTCCAGTGACCCATGCTCAAACTGGTGGTCACTCATGCTCCAGTGACCCATGGTCAAGCTGGTGGTCACTCATGCTCCAGTGACCCATGCTCAAGCTGATGGTCACTCATGCTCCACTGACCCATGCTCAAGCTGGTGGTCACTCATGCTCTAGTGACCCATGCTCAAGCTGGTGGTCACTCATGCTCCAGTGATCCATGCTCAAGCTGGTGGTCACTCATGCTCAAGCTGGTGGTCACTCATGCTCTAGTGACCCATGCTCAAGCTGGTGGTCACTCATGCTCTAGTGACCCATGCTTAAACTGGTGGTCACTCATGCTCCCGTGACCCATGCTCAAGCTGGTGGTCACTCATGCTCTAGTGCCCTATGCTCAAGCTGGTGGTCACTCATGCTCTAGTGACCCATGCTCAAGCTGGTGGTCAAATCATGCTCCAGTGACCCATGCTCAAGCTGGTGGTCACTCATGCTCCAGTGACCCATGCTCAAGCTGGTGGTCACTCATGCTCCAGTGATCCATGTTCAGGCTGGTGGTCACTCATGCTCCAGTGACCCATGCTCAAGCTGGTGGTCACTCATGCTCTAGTGACCCATGCTCAAGCTGGTGGTCACTCATGCTCCAGTGACCCATGCTCAAGCTGGTGGTCACTCATGCTCCAGTGACCCATGCTCAAGCTGGTGGTCACTCATGCGCCAGTGACCCATGCTCAAGCTGGTGGTCACTCATGCTCCAGTGACCCATGCTCAAGCTGGTGGTCACTCATGCTCCAGTGACCCATGCTCAAGCTGGTGGTCACTCATGCTCCAGTGACCCATGCTCAAGCTGGTGGTCACTCATGCTCCAGTGACCCATGCTCAAGCTGGTGGTCACTCATGCTCCAGTGACCCATGCTCAAGCTGGTGGTCACTCATGCTCCAGTGACCCATGCTCAAGCTGGTGGTCACTCATGCTCCAGTGACCCATGCTCAAGCTGGTGGTCACTCATGCTCCAGTGACCCATGCTCAAGCTGGTGGTCACTCATGCTCCAGTGACCCATGCTCAAGCTGGTGGTCACTCATGCTCCAGTGACCCATGCTCAAGCTGGTGGTCACTCATGCTCCAGTGACCCATGCTCAAGCTGGTGGTCACTCATGCTCCAGTGACCCATGCTCAAGCTGGTGGTCACTCATGCTCCAGTGACCCATGCTCAAGCTGGTGGTCACTCATGCTCCAGTGACCCATGCTCAAGCTGGTGGTCACTCATGCTCCAGTGACCCATGCTCAAGCTGGTGGTCACTCATGCTCCAGTGACCCATGCTCAAGCTGGTGGTCACTCATGCTCCAGTGACCCATGCTCAAGCTGGTGGTCACTCATGCTCCAGTGACCCATGCTCAAGCTGGTGGTCACTCATGCTCCAGTGACCCATGCTGAAGCTGGTGGTCACTCATGCTCCAGTGACCCCATGCTCAAGCTGGTGGTCACTCATGCTCCAGTGACCCCATGCTCAAGCTGGTGGTCACTCATGCTCCAGTGACCCATGCTGAAGCTGGTGGTCACTCATGCTCCAGTGACCCCATGCTCAAGCTGGTGGTCACTCATGCTCCAGTAACCCCATGCTCAAGCTGGTGGTCACTCATGCTCCAGTGACCCATGCTCAAGCTGGTGGTCACTCATGCTCCAGTGACCCATGCTCAAGCTGGTGGTCACTCATGCTCTAGTGACCCATGCTCAAGCTGGTGGTCAAATCATGCTCCAGTGACCCATGCTCAAGCTGGTGGTCACTCATGCTCCAGTGACCCATGCTCAAGCTGGTGGTCACTCATGCTCCAGTGATCCATGTTCAGGCTGGTGGTCACTCATGCTCCAGTGACCCATGCTCAAGCTGGTGGTCACTCATGCTCTAGTGACCCATGCTCAAGCTGGTGGTCACTCATGCTCCAGTGACCCATGCTCAAGCTGGTGGTCACTCATGCTCCAGTGACCCATGCTCAAGCTGGTGGTCACTCATGCTCCAGTGACCCATGCTCAAGCTGGTGGTCACTCATGCTCCAGTGACCCATGCTCAAGCTGGTGGTCACTCATGCTCCAGTGACCCATGCTCAAGCTGGTGGTCACTCATGCTCCAGTAACCCCATGCTCAAGCTGGTGGTCACTCATGCTCCAGTGACCCATGCTCAAGCTGGTGGTCACTCATGCTCCAGTGACCCATGCTCAAGCTGGTGGTCACTCATGCTCCAGTGACCCATGCTCAAGCTGGTGGTCACTCATGCTCCAGTGACCCATGCTCAAGCTGGTGGTCACTCATGCTCCAGTGACCCATGCTCAAGCTGGTGGTCACTCATGCTCCAGTGATCCAGGAGTTGTCTTGCTCGTCTTCCCTGACCACTGTATCATCAATGTTGCTTCTTATTATCTTTTTTCTCTCTCCTTGTTGTTTGACCACTCTGGTACATGCTCTTGTTGAGCGCCTCTCTTCTTGATGTCTCTGTGAGTACCTCCCTTGTGGGAGCTCTTGTTGAGCGCCTCTCTTCTTGATGTCTCTGTGAGTACCGCCCTTGTGAGAGCTCTTGTTGAGCGCCTCTCTTCTTGATGTCTCTGTGAGTACCGCCCTTGTGAGAGCTCTTGTTGAGCGCCTCTCTTCTTGATGTCTCTGTGAGTACCGCCCTTGTGGGAGCTCTTGTTGAGCGCCTCTCTTCTTGATGTCTCTGTGAGTACCGCCCTTGTGGGAGCTCTTGTTGAGCGCCTCTCTTGTTGATGTCTCTGTGAGTACCTCCCTTGTGGGAGCTCTTGTTGAGCGCCTCTCTTGTTGATGTCTCTGTGAGTACCGCCCTTGTGGGAGCTCTTGTTGAGCGCCTCTCTTCTTGATGTCTCTGTGAGTACCGCCCTTGTGGGAGCTCTTGTTGAGCGCCTCTCTTCTTGTTGATGTCTCTGTGAGTACCGCCCTTGTGGGAGCTCTTGTTGAGCGCCTCTCTTCTTGTTGATGTCTCTGTGAGTACCGCCCTTGTGGGAGCTCTTGTTGAGCGCCTCTCTTCTTGTTGATGTCTCTGTGAGTACCGCCCTTGTGGGAGCTCCTGTTGAGCGCCTCTCTTGTTGATGTCTCTGTGAGTACCTCCCTTGTGAGAGCTCTTGTTAAGCGCCTCTCTTGTTGATGTCTCTGTGAGTACCTCCCTTGTGAGAGCTCTTGTTGAGCGCCTCTCTTCTTGTTACTGTCTCTGTGAGTACCTCCCCTGTGAGAGCTCTTGTTGAGCGCCTCTCTTCTTGTTGATGTCTCTGTGAGTACCTCCCTTGTGAGAGCTCTTGTTGAGCGCCTCTCTTCTTGTTGCTGTCTCTGTGAGTACCTCCCTTGTGGGAGCTCTTGTTGAGCGCCTCTCTTCTTGTTGCTGTCTCTGTAAGTACCGCCCTTGTGAGAGCTCTTGTTGAGCGCCTCTCTTCTTGTTGCTGTCTTTGTGAGTACCTCCCTTGTGAGAGCTCTTGTTGAGCGCCTCTCTTTTTGTTGATGTCTCTGTGAGTACCTCCCTTGTGGGAGCTCTTGTTGAGCGCCTCTCTTCTTGTTGCTGTCTCTGTAAGTACCTCCCTTGTGGGAGCTCTTGTTGAGCGCCTCTCTTCTTGTTGCTGTCTCTGTAAGTACCGCCCTTGTGAGAGCTCTTGTTGAGCGCCTCTCTTATTGTTGCTGTCTCTGTGAGTACCTCCCTTGTGAGAGCTCTTGTTGAGCGCCTCTCTTCTTGTTGATGTCTCTGTGAGTACCTCCCTTGTGGGAGCTCTTGTTGAGCGCCTCTCTTCTTGTTGCTGTCTCTGTAAGTACCGCCCTTGTGAGAGCTCTTGTTGAGCGCCTCTCTTCTTGTTGCTGTCTCTGTGAGTACCTCCCTTGTGAGAGCTCTTGTTGAGCGCCTCTCTTTTTGTTGATGTCTCTGTGAGTACCTCCCTTGTGGGAGCTCTTGTTGAGCGCCTCTCTTCTTGTTGCTGTCTCTGTAAGTACCTCCCTTGTGGGAGCTCTTGTTGAGCGCCTCTCTTCTTGTTGCTGTCTCTGTAAGTACCGCCCTTGTGAGAGCTCTTGTTGAGCGCCTCTCTTATTGTTGCTGTCTCTGTGAGTACCTCCCTTGTGAGAGCTCTTGTTGAGCGCCTCTCTTCTTGTTGCTGTCTCTGTGAGTACCTCCCCTGTGAGAGCTCTTGTTGAGCGCCTCTCTTCTTGTTGATGTCTCTGTAAGTACCGCCCTTGTGGGAGCTCTTGTTGAGCGCCTCTCTTCTTGTTGATGTCTCTGTGAGTACCTCCCCTGTGAGAGCTCTTGTTGAGCGCCTCTCTTCTTGTTGATGTCTCTGTGAGTACCTCCCTTGTGGGAGCTCTTGTTGAGCGCCTCTCTTCTTGTTGCTGTCTCTGTAAGTACCGCCCTTGTGAGAGCTCTTGTTGAGCGCCTCTCTTCTTGTTGCTGTCTCTGTGAGTACCTCCCCTGTGAGAGCTCTTGTTGAGCGCCTCTCTTCTTGTTGCTGTCTCTGTGAGTACCTCCCCTGTGAGAGCTCTTGTTGAACGCCTCTCTTCTTGTTACTGTCTCTGTGAGTACCGCCCCTGTGAGAGCTCTTGTTGAACGCCTCTCTTCTTGTTGATGTCTCTGTGAGTACCGCCCTTGTGAGAGCTCTTGTTGAACGCCTCTCTTCTTGTTACTGTCTCTGTGAGTACCTCCCCTGTGAGAGCTCTTGTTGAGCGCCTCTCTTCTTGTTACTGTCTCTGTGAGTACCGCCCCTGTGAGAGCTCTTGTTGAGCGCCTCTCTTCTTGTTGCTGTCTCTGTGAGTACCGCCCTTGTGAGAGCTCTTGTTGAGCGCCTCTCTTCTTGTTGCTGTCTCTGTGAGTACCGCCCTTGTGAGAGCTCTTGTTGAGCGCCTCTCTTCTTGTTACTGTCTCTGTGAGTACCGCCCCTGTGAGAGCTCTTGTTGAGCGCCTCTCTTCTTGTTGCTGTCTCTGTGAGTACCGCCCTTGTGAGAGCTCTTGTTGAGCGCCTCTCTTCTTGTTGATGTCTCTGTAAGTACCGCCCTTGTGGGAGCTCTTGTTGAGCGCCTCTCTTCTTGTTGCTGTCTCTGTGAGTACCGCCCTTGTGAGAGCTCTTGTTGAGCGCCTCTCTTCTTGTTACTGTCTCTGTGAGTACCTCCCCTGTGAGAGCTCTTGTTGAGCGCCTCTCTTCTTGTTGCTGTCTCTGTGAGTACCGCCCTTGTGAGAGCTCTTGTTGAGCGCCTCTCTTCTTGTTACTGTCTCTGTGAGTACCGCCCCTGTGAGAGCTCTTGTTGAGCGCCTCTCTTCTTGTTGCTGTCTCTGTGAGTACCGCCCTTGTGAGAGCTCTTGTTGAGCGCCTCTCTTCTTGTTGCTGTCTCTGTGAGTACCGCCCTTGTGAGAGCTCTTGTTGAGCGCCTCTCTTCTTGTTGCTGTCTCTGTGAGTACCGCCCTTGTGAGAGCTCTTGTTGAGCGCCTCTCTTCTTGTTGATGTCTCTGTGAGTATCTCCCTTGTGAGAGCTCTTGTTGAGCGCCTCTCTTCTTGTTACTGTCTCTGTGAGTACCGCCCTTGTGAGAGCTCTTGTTGAGCGCCTCTCTTCTTGTTGATGTCTCTGTGAGTATCTCCCTTGTGAGAGCTCTTGTTGAGCGCCTCTCTTCTTGTTGCTGTCTCTGTGAGTACCGCCCTTGTGAGAGCTCTTGTTGAGCGCCTCTCTTCTTGTTGCTGTCTCTGTGAGTACCGCCCTTGTGAGAGCTCTTGTTGAGCGCCTCTCTTCTTGTTGATGTCTCTGTGAGTATCTCCCTTGTGAGAGCTCTTGTTGAGCGCCTCTCTTCTTGTTACTGTCTCTGTGAGTACCGCCCTTGTGAGAGCTCTTGTTGAGCGCCTCTCTTCTTGTTGATGTCTCTGTGAGTATCTCCCTTGTGAGAGCTCTTGTTGAGCGCCTCTCTTCTTGTTACTGTCTCTGTGAGTACCGCCTTTGTGAGAGCTCTTGTTGAGCGCCTCTCTTCTTGTTGCTGTCTCTGTGAGTACCGCCCTTGTGAGAGCTCTTGTTGAGCGCCTCTCTTCTTGTTGCTGTCTCTGTGAGTACCGCCCTTGTGAGAGCTCTTGTTGAGCGCCTTATACATCTATTGTTTCCTCAGCCTTATTACATTAATTCTTACTGTTTCCCTTCTTAAATAACTATACTTGGGTTTGTGTAGAGGTTTTGGGCCGCGCCTCAGCTGTTCTCGTAACACCAGTGGACGCGTTCATATTGCTGTTTGGTGGCTCTGTTTCCCTCCGTGCCGAGTTTGCTGTTGCTCGGTCCACGGTCCTTTGTCTCCTGTACCCCGCCAAACACACACCGAAACTACGACGTTAGTACAACGTTCGAACAAGTTTTAACTCCTCCTAACCAGTTATAACAACCAATATAGCAAGTTGTAACAACGTTCTAATACGTCATAAACACGTTAAGCCAAGATGTAACAACTTTATTACAAGTTGTAACAAGCGGAAAATAGAGACAGTTTCGGTTTGTGTTTCCAGGGTTGTTGCTTGTTGAAGCCATTAAGGGATTTAATCTGCTTTTCTGGTGCACTTCTTCCTTGGGTGGGGTGGTCTGCTCCCCGTACACTGTCTGCTGTCCTGCTCCCGTCTGTATATTAAACCTGGAGCATACCTGGAGAGGGTTCTGGGATTTCTTGTACTCCCCCGAGCCCGGTAAGAGGCCAGGCTGGAATTGTGATAACTTGGTTCAACAGGCTGTTGCTTGGATCGGCCAGCAGGCCCACATATCCACTACAGCCTAGTCGGTGTGGCACTTCTTGCAAGACCTTATCCAAGTGCCTCTTATATACATCCATCTTTGTTCCAGCAATATTTGTAATGTTTGCTGGGAGGATGTTGAACAGCTGTGGACCTCTGATGTTCCGACAGTGTTCTATGATTGTGTCTATCACACTTTTACTCTTCATTGGTTCTATTCTGCATTTCCTTCCGTATCTTTCGCTCCAGTATGCTGTTATTCTACTGTTCAAATTTGCGACCTGGAAATCAAGGATCTTCCATGTATATATTATTTGATACCTCTCCCGTCTCCTTTCCAGAGTACATTTTGAGATCTTTGAGACGGTCGCAATACTTTAGATGTTTTATAGTTTCTATGCGTGCCGTATATGTTCTCTGTTTTCCCTCTAATTCAGACATCTCTCCCTCTCTGAAATGGGAAGTGAGTACCGAGCAATACTCAAGACGGGACAGCACCAGTGATTTAAATAGTATTAGCATTGCTGTGGGGTCCCTGGATTTGAACGTTCTTGTAATCCATCCTATCATTTTCCTGGCCGCCGCCGCTGTATTTGCTCGATTATGTTCACTAAATGTCAGGTCGTCAGACATCATAATTCCGAGGTCCTGTACATGATCCTGTACATGTTGCTTTCCTTCTATGAGTAGGTCTGATTGTGTGCTGTACCCTGTGTGCCCTGTACCCTGTGTGCCCTGTACCCTGTGTGCCCTGTACCCTGTGTGCCCTGTACCCTGTGTGCCCTGTACCCTGTGTGTCCTGTACCCTGTGTGTCCTGTACCCTGTGTGCCCTGTACCCTGTGTGCCCTGTACCCTGTGTGTGCTCTGCCCTGTGTGCCCTGTACTCTGTGTGTGCTGTACCCTGTGTGCCCTGTACCCTGCGTGTCCTGTACCCTGTGTGCCCTGTACCCTGTGTGTGCTGTACCCTGTGTGTCCTGTACCCTGTGTGCCCTGTACCCTGTGTGCCCTGTACCCTGTGTGTGCTGTACCCTGTGTGCCCTGTACCCTGTGTGCCCTGTACCCTGTGTGTCCTGTACCCTGTGTGCCCTGTACCCTGTGTGCCCTGTACCCTGTGTGTGCTGTACCCTGTGTGTGCTGTACCCTGTGTGCCCTGTACCCTGTGTGTCCTGTACCCTGTGTGCCCTGTACCCTGTGTGCCCTGTACCCTGTGTGTGCTGTACCCTGTATGCCCTGTACCCTGTGTGTGCTGTACCCTGTATGCCCTGTGTGTGCTGTACCCTGTGTGCCCTGTACCCTGTGTGTGCTGTACCCTGTGTGCCCTGTACCCTGTGTGTGCTGTACCCTGTGTGCCCTGTACCCTGTGTGTGTTGTACCCTGTGTGTGCTGTACCCTGTGTGTGCTGTACCCTGTGTGTGCTGTACCCTGTGTGCCCTGTACCCTGTGTGTGCTGTACCCTGTGTGTGCTGTACCCTGTGTGCCCTGTACCCTGTGTGTGCTGTACCCTGTGTGTGCTG
>NC_091191.1:1499921-1514921 GCF_040958095.1 Procambarus clarkii
CCCCCGCGACACTCACCCGTCACTGGCCGCCCCCGCGACACTCACCCGTCACTGGCCGCCCCCGCGACACTCACCCGTCACTGGCCGCCCCACGACACTCACCCGTCACTGGCTGCCCCGCGACACTCACCCGTCACTGGCCGCTCCGCGACACTCACCGTCACTGGCCGCCCCGCGACACTCACCCGTCACTGGCCGCCCCATGACACTCACCCGTCACTGGCCGCCCCGCGAAACGCACCCGTCACCGTCCGCCCCGCGACACTCACCCGTCACTGGCCGCCCCCGCGACACTCACCCGCCACTGGCCGCCCCGCGACACTCACCCGTCACTGGCCGCCCCGCGACACTCACCCGTCAATGGCCGCCCCGCGACACTCACCCGTCACTGGCCGCCCCCGCGACACTCACCCGTCACTGGCCGCCCCGCGACACTCACCCGTCACTGGCCGCCCCCGTGACACTCACCCGTCACTGGCCGCCCCCGTGACACTCACCCGTCACTGGCCGCCCCCGTGACACTCACCCGTCACTGGCCGCCCCCGTGACACTCACCCGTCACTGGCCGCCCCCGTGACACTCACCCGTCACTGGCCGCCCCCCGCGACACTCACCCGTCACTGGCCGCCCCCGCGACACTCACCCGTCACTGGCCGCCCCCGCGACACTCACCCATCACTGGCCGCCCCCGCGACACTCACCCGTCACTGGCCGCCCCCACGACACTCACCCGTCACTGGCCGCCCCCGCGACACTCACCCGTCACTGGCCGCCCCCCGCGACACTCACCTGTCACTGGCCGCCCCGCGACACTCACCCGTCACTGGCCGCCCCCGCGACACTCACCCGTCACTGGCCGCCCCGCGACACTCACCCGTCACTGGCCGCCCCCGCGACACTCACCCGTCACTGCCCGCCCCCGCGACACTCACCCGTCACTGGCCGCCCCCGCGACACTCACCCGTCACTGGCCGCCCCACGACACTCACCCGTCACTGGCCGCCCAGCGACACTCACCCGTCACTGGCCGCTCCGCGACACTCACCGTCACTGGCCGCCCCGCGACACTCACCCGTCACTGGCCGCCCCATGACACTCACCCGTCACTGGCCGCCCCGCGAAACGCACCCGTCACCGTCCGCCCCGCGACACTCACCCGTCACTGGCCGCCCCCGCGACACTCACCCGTCACTGGCCGCCCCGCGACACTCACCCGTCACTGGCCGCCCCGCGACACTCACCCGTCAATGGCCGCCCCGCGACACTCACCCGTCACTGGCCGCCCCCGCGACACTCACCCGTCACTGGCCGCCCCGCGACACTCACCCGTCACTGGCCGCCCCCGCGACACTCACCCGTCACTGGCCGCCCCGCGACACTCACCCGTCACTGGCCGCCCCGCGACATTCACCCGTCACCGTCCGCCCCGCGACACTCACCCGTCACCGCCCCGCTGTCAACAACCAACCTTCACTCCACCTTGCTGCCATAGGTGTATTATACACCCGTGAAGTATACACTATACTCTAGCTAGGATATATCACCTCCACTGGAACACGTGAGCCTCCAGGCATATTCTTGACGCGCTCAACATATCTTAGAAGACTACCATTATTGTTTACAAAGTTCTCATAACTCTACCTTCACGTTAGAGCAACGGTCTCGCTTCACGCAGGTCGGCGTTCAATCCCCGACCGTCCACGAGTGATTGAGCACCACCCTCCAAACACACACCGAAACTACGACGTTGGTACAACGTTCGAACAAGTTTTAACACCTCCTAACCAGTTATAACAACCAATATATCAAGTTGTAACAACGTTCCAATACGTCATAAACACATTAAGCCTAGATGTAACAACTTTATTACAAGTTGTTACAAGCGGAAAATAGAGACAGTTTCGGTTTGTGTTTCCAGGGCATTCCTTATCACACCCCCGTCCCATCCCAAATCCTTATCCTGACCCCTTCCAAGTGCGGCGTAATGGCTTAGCGCTCCCTCCTGATAATTACCTTATCTTACCGTCTTCGGTTGAAGGGGAACTATCAGGAGAAAGCGCCAAGCCATAACGACTATATAGCCCTTGGAAGGGGTCAAGATAAGGATTTGGAATGGGACGGGGGGGGGAAGGAATGGTGCCCCAACCACTTGGACTGTCGGGGATTGAACGCCGACCTGCATGAAGTGAGACCGTCGCTCTACCGTCCAGCCCAAGTTATTGGAGGGGGGGCATCTTCGGTTGAATGTAAATATTATGCTCGAGTCTTGTATCACGTTTTCCTCACCAGATGTCGTGTTCTTGGGCGTCGCACTCAGCTTCGACCGGCGACACTACTTATTATCCTTTAGAGTATTCCGGGTTTCGTGTTATTTTTAGGTTGTAGAGTTCTACCGAGCCTGTCTAGTGAGTGATGTGTCACTCTGTCCAGTGTTCAGTGTTCAGTGTTCAGCGTACAGTATCCAGTGTTCAGTGTTCAGCGTACAGTATCCAGTGTTCAGTGTTCAGCGTACAGTATCCAGTGTTCAGTGTTCAGCGTACAGTATCCAGTGTTCAGTGTTCAGCGTACAGTATCCAGTGTTCAGTGTTCAGCGTACAGTATCCAGTGTTCAGCGTACAGTATCCAGTGTTCAGTGTTCAGTATCCAGCATACAGTATACAGTGTTCAGTATCCAGCGTACAGTATCCAGTGTTCAGTGTTCAGTATCCAGCGTACAGTATCCAGTGTTCAGTGTTCAGTATCCAGCGTACAGTATCCAGTGTTCAGTATCCAGCGTACAGTATCCAGTGTTCAGTATCCAGCGTACAGTATCCAGTGTTCAGTGTCCAGCGTACAGTATCCAGTGTTCAGTGTTCAGTATCCAGCGTACAGTATTCAGTATCCGGTGTTCAGAATCCAGCGTACAGTATCCAGTGTTCAGTATCCAGCGTACAGTATCCAGTGTTCAGTATCCAGCGTACAGTATACAGTATCCAGTGTTCAGAATCCAGCGTACAGTATCCAGTGTTCAGTATCCAGTGTACAGTATCCAGTGTTCAGTGTTCAGTATCCAGCGTACAGTATCCAATGTTCAGTATCCAGCGTACAGTATCCAGTGTTCAGAATCCAGCGTACAGTATCCAGTGTTCAGTGTTCAGAATCCATCGTACAGTATCCAGTGTTCAGTGTTCAGAATCCAGCGTACAGTATCCAGTGTTCAGTGTTCAGTATCCAGCGTACAGTATCCAGTGTTCAGTATCCAGCGTACAGTATCCAGTGTTCAGTATCCAGCGTACAGTATCCAGTGTTCAGAATCCAGCGTACAGTATCCAGTGTTCAGTATCCAGCGTACAGTATCCAGTGTTCAGAATCCAGCGTACAGTATCCAGTGTTCAGTGTTCAGTATCCAGCGTACAGTATCCAGTGTTCAGTATCCAGCGTACAGTATCCAGTGTTCAGAATCCAGCGTACAGTATCCAGTGTTCAGTGTTCAGTATCCAGCGTACAGTATCCAGTGTTCAGTGTCAAGTGTTCAGTGTCAAAAGTTCAGTGTCAAGTGTTCAGTGTCAAAAGTTCAGTGTCAAGTGTTCAGTGTCAAGTGTTCACTACAGGTTTATCAAGATTACCATCGGTCGATACAATCAATGTAATAATCCATGAATTATATATAAATTGTTAATTGTGCTCCAATTACAAAAATTAATCATAAATGTTTGTAGATTTATAAACGAGTTTCTTTACGTAAAATTATTTGTCTGAGTCATGATAAGAGGTCAGAGCCCTGCAGGGGGAGTGTAGTTGACACCCCCGTCAGAGGTCAGAGCCCTGCAGGGGGAGTGTAGTTGACACCCCCGTCAGAGGTCAGAGCCCTGCAGGGGGAGTGTAGTTGACACCCCCGTCAGAGGTCAGAGCCCTGCAGGGGGGAGTGTAGTTGACACCCCCGTCAGAGGTCAGAGCCCTGCAGGGGGAGTGTAGTTGACACCCCCGTCAGAGGTCAGAGCCCTGCAGGGGGAGTGTAGTTGACACCCCCGTCAGAGGTCAGAGCCCTGCAGGGGGAGTGTAGTTGACACCCCCGTCAGAGGTCAGAGCCCTGCAGGGGGAGTGTAGTTGACACCCCCGTCAGAGGTCAGAGCCCTGCAGGGGGAGTGTGGTTGACACCCCCGTCAGAGGTCAGAGCCCTGCAGGGGGAGTGTGGTTGACACCCCCGTCAGAGGTCAGAGCCCTGCAGGGGAAGAGTGTAGTTGACACCTCTGTCAGAGGTCAGAGCCCTGCAGGGGGAGTGTAGTTGACACCCCCGTCAGAGCTCAGAGCCCTGCAGGGGGAGTGTAGTTGACACCCCCGTCAGAGGTCAGAGCCCTGCAGGGGGGAGTGTAGTTGACACCCCCGTCAGAGGTCAGAGCCCTGCAGGGGGAGTGTAGTTGACACCCCCGTCAGAGGTCAGAGCCCTGCAGGGGGGAGTGTAGTTGACACCCCCGTCAGAGGTCAGAGCCCTGCAGGGGGAGTGTAGTTGACACCCCCGTCAGAGGTCAGAGCCCTGCAGGGGGAGTGTAGTTGACACCCCCGTCAGAGGTCAGAGCCCTGCAGGGGGAGTGTAGTTGACACCCCCGTCAGAGGTCAGAGCCCTGCAGGGGGAGTGTAGTTGACACCCCCGTCAGAGGTCAGAGCCCTGCAGGGGGGAGTGTAGTTGACACCCCCGTCAGAGGTCAGAGCCCTGCAGGGGGGAGTGTAGTTGACACCCCCGTCAGAGGTCAGAGCCCTGCAGGGGGAGTGTAGTTGACACCCCCGTCAGAGGTCAGAGCCCTGCAGGGGGAGTGTAGTTGACACCCCCGTCAGAGGTCAGAGCCCTGCAGGGGGAGTGTAGTTGACACCCCCGTCAGAGGTCAGAGCCCTGCAGGGGGAGTGTAGTTGACACCCCCGTCAGAGGTCAGAGCCCTGCAGGGGGAGTGTAGTTGACACCCCCGTCAGAGGTCAGAGCCCTGCAGGGGGGAGTGTAGTTGACACCCCCGTCAGAGGTCAGAGCCCTGCAGGGGAAGAGTGTAGTTGACACCCCCGTCAGAGGTCAGAGCCCTGCAGGGGGAGTGTAGTTGACACCCCCGTCAGAGGTCAGAGCCCTGCAGGGGAGTGTAGTTGACACCCCCGTCAGAGGTCAGAGCCCTGCAGGGGGAGTGTAGTTGACACCCCCGTCAGGTAACAATAATATCAATTATGTTCACACCTTCACTGACTTTCCGATGAAGTCGCCAAAATGATATAGTTTTAAATTTCATTAATTTGGTCAACGTTTTCCTTCATGTCTTCAGAAATTGTATGATCGATAAACGCAGACCTCTTGCATGAACTTGAATATCTCTTTGAAGTTAATGTTATATGTAATCGTTGCAATACTTTTAAGGACTATGGTATATACATGAGTGGAAGTATATATGAGTATATATTTGTTTAATTACCCCTCTAATTATCTTTCACACTGGTGTTGTTGTAGGCTCGTCCTCCTGTAGTCCCCTGACGTCTGTGATCAATCGTCGTCTTCAATTTGTTTCCTAATACACTTTCCTTTACCGACACTATCTACTGGAAAGCAGTAGCACAGGGATCCAACCTGTCCTCTTAAAAATAACGTCGCTTTTGGCCGTTTGCCCGTATGGCCGAATTTGGACGTAATTTGAAAATGAAAAAAAAAAAAGTAAATTTGGGATTTTTTTTTCTACAACAGTAAGTTAAGGGTCCTCTGATAGGTTAGGTGAGCAGGAAATTCTCATAAAGTTTCAAAAACGTTATGAAAAACGTTAATTTAAAGTGTCCTCTCCTAACCTCTCCGCGTAGGCCGGACGACTCAAACAGAAAACGGAACAGAACGTCACTTTTGTGAGTCGATTTCATTTCAAATTACATCCAAATTTGGCCATAGCGCGCATACGGGCCAAAAGTGACGTTATTTTTAAGAGGACGGGTTGGCGGTTTCTATCGTCCTCCGTCTTCTCGACGTCAACCTCGTTTTGGGTAAACAGCAGGGCAAGTATTGCTGGTGGGTCCTCTCTCTCTCTCTTTTTTTCTCTCTCTCTCTTTACTGTGGCATGCTGCCTCTTGATGTCCTTGTCTGCTGTGTACACCAGCTTGGCTCTCTCTCTCTTTGTTAAGCCGCTTGGGGTCCGAAGTTACCCAGTCTATTTAACGGTGATTAAAATCCCCAAGCATTAGAATAGTATAATTCCCGCTACCTTATTTATCTATTATCCAACGCCTATTTATCTTATTATCAAACTCTATTTATCGTGATTTTTTTTAGCAAGAGGAGGAGGAGAAGAATGGCTAAAAATGTCTACCACTCTCTAGAATATGACTCTACTCGGTCATATGCTAGAGAGGACACAACCCGCCAAACACACACCGAAACTACGACGTTGGTACAACGTTCGAACAAGTTTTAACACCTCCTAACCAGTTATAACAACCAATATAGCAAGTTTTAACAACGTTCTAATACGTCATAAACACGTTAAGCCAAGATGTAACAACTTTATTACAAGTTGTAACAAGCGGGAAATAGAGACAGTTTCGGTTTGTGTTTCCAGGGAAGCACAGTGGTCTCCCTACCACAGCCTCAAATATTAACACCAAGTAAGGCATCCAGCAATTCCCCAAACACGATAACATCATTTTTATTTGCCAACAATATTTGGAGGGAGTCGGTCGGCCGAGCGGACAGCACGCTGGACTTGTGATCCTGTGGTCCTGGGTTCGATCCCAGGCGCCGGCGAGAAACAATAGGTAGAGTTTCTTTCACCCTATGCCCCTGTTACCTAGCAGTAAAATAGGTACCTGGGTGTTAGTCAGCTGTCACGGGCTGCTTCCTGGGGGTGGAGGCGTGGTCGAGGACCGGGCCGCGGGGACACTAAAAAGCCCCGAAATCATCTCAAGATAACCTCAAGATAAGATAACATCCAGGGTATAAAATCACACAAAAATAACAAAGTTCATTATATAGCTGTCCTCCTACACGAGGCACATGATGGTGAAATATGGATCTCAGAGTACAATTTTTTCAGACTCATCTGTACTGAGCTGCTAAACACCACAAATGATATGGTGAAAGTGCTGATAATCAAAATAGAGATCCTAAATGTAGTTATTGTCCTTGTATATAAGTCACCGGAGGCAAATCCTCAGCAATTTAAAGACCAACTAATGAAAATAGAAAACTGCTTAGAAAACCTCACAAATCCAGCCCCAAACATCATCCTGCTTGAGAACTTCAACGCACGGCACCTGAAATGGAAGCACCTGGCTAATACAGTTATGTCCGAGAGAATACCGGGAAACAGCCTAAATGAACAGTCACATGCAAATGACCTGCTGCGGGTGTGTGACAGATTTGCCTTAAACCATCAAATAATAGAACCAACTAGAAAAGAGAACACGCTCGACCTCATTTTCACTAACAATGATGAACTGATCAGGAACATAATGATTACAAATACCTGTAACTCAGATCATAAATTAATTGAAGTTCTGACAAGCATGGGGAGCAGACCTTCACAACCAGCCCAAGCTGATCAGAATTCCATTTCACCTTTGTAAATGCACATTAATGACACTATGTAAATGACAGATCGAACACTTTATATAGGGCATACGTAAATCTGTGTATTTATGTATTTACGTATGAAGCTTAGCCTAGCATTTTAAAAGCACTATAATCACCTTCTGTGGTTGATTGTTCAATAAATCCCTGAACTGTATGTTTGACAAATCTCTAACCCTGTCCATGGAGGACAGAAGAAAATGTATATATGTTATACTCAAATTCTATGTCAGTTGAAATGTAACCAATCACAGGCAAGTAGTCCTCTGACGTCATGCCAGACAGAGGAGCATCAAGCCAGGCTCCCAGCAGCCTCAGTTATCCTCACAGACTCATAGTAGAAGGACCTCGGCTGGATAGTTATACACCTGTTTGTCTCACTCAATAAATATATACAGAAGTGACTACTGTGTCTACATTCTACCCGAACAAGGCAAACGAATATATATACTGGTTAGCACTGTTAATGTGTGGCCACGTGACTCATACGTCAGGCTGCGAGCAGCCGCGTCCAACAGCCTGGTTGATCAGTCCGGCAACCAGGAGGCCTGGTCGACGACCGGGCCGCGGGGACGATAAGCCCCGGAAGCACCTCAAGGTAACGTCTGTGGTAGAAAATAATAATAATAACAATAGACAACCAGCCCCAAATCTCAGAGGAGAAGGAGAATTCAGCAAATTTATTTTCAATAATAAACAGATAAACTTGGAGCAAATAAACCAGGACTTCACAGAAATAAACTGGGAAGAACAGCTAGAAAATGCAAACCTGAACCAGAGCCTGGAAAAAATAAGCTCAGTAGCACTAGAAATATGTTCCAACCGCATACCCCTAAGACTAAAGAGGAAGAGAAGCAGTTGGAACGGGAACGTCGTTCCCTTTAAATGCGTAGAAAACGAATCGGGGAACAACTTGAGAGTCGCACCCTATCTCAAGAACGGCTAAGAAAGCTAGGCAGAGAAATTGAAACGATTGGACTAAAGCTACAAAAATCATATAAAATCCAGGAGAGTCAAAGAGGAGAGAAATCCGAAATATGTTTTCCACTAGGGAGCCGGTCGGCCGAGCGGACAGCACGCTGGACTTGTGATCCTGTGCTCCTGGGTTCGATCCCAGGCGCCGGCGAGAAACAATGGGCAGAGTTTCTTTCACCCTATGCCCCCTGTTACCTAGCAAAAAATTAGGTACCTGGGTGTTAGTCAGCTGTCACGGGCTGCTTCCTGGGGGTGGAGGCCTCGTCGAGGACCGGGCCGCGGGGACACTAAAAGCCCCGAAATCATCTCAAGATAACCTCAAGATAACCTATGCAAAATCAAGATAAAAAAAACACATCTAGTATCGGGCCCCTGCGAACATTCGCAGGAGATGGAACATTCACAGATGACAACAAAGAAATGAGCGAAATACTGAGGAAGCAGTACGACTCTGTTTTCAGCGAGCCACTAAACACACTGAAGATTGATAATCCAAATGAATTTTTCATGTATGTGATACCAACATCAAATCATATATCAGACGTCGCCCTATCCCCACTGGATTTTGAAGACGCCATAAACAATATGCCTATGCACTCTGCACCAGGCCCGGATTCTTGGACCTATATATTCATCAAGAACTAAAAAAAAACACTACCGCAGGCCCTTCACATTCTTTGGAGACAAAGCCTAGATACTGGCGTTATTCCTGACATACTAAAAACAGCAGAGATAGCACCACTCCATAAAAGAGGAAATAAGGCTGAGGCAAAAAATTACAGACCGATAGCACCAACATCGCACATCATAAAAATCTTTGAGAGTATCTAAGAAATCTAAGAAGTAAGATCACAAAATACATGGAATCTCAGCATCTCCATAACCCCGGACATGGTTTCAGGACAGGGCGCTCTTGCCTGTCACAGTTGCTGGACCACTATGACATGGCATTAGATGCCATAGAAGACAAACAAAACGCTGATGTAATTTACACAGATTTCGCAAAAGCCTTCGACAAATGAGACCATGGTGTTATTGCACATAAAATACGTGCAAAAGGAATCACCGGGAAAAATAGGCAGATGGATCTACAATTTCCTGACTAAGAGAACCCAATGTGCAGTAGTCAACAAAATAAAATCCGGCGGCCCTCAGGTAAATTCAGGTAAATGACAGTACAGAAAACCGTGGTGCGTGATCATCTCAGGGAGTATCTCAAGCCACAGGTGAGGCGTGCGTTTGATGCAGTCTCTCCTCACGATTTGACAGCGCCTAATTTGAAGGGTTTTTCTCTAATGATAAGTACGAGCCCAGACCAACTCACCGAACCTATCGAGGACAATTATCCTTAGTTCTCGGAAGGGTCTAAATGTCGATGGATCAACGCCAATAAACCACGACAGTTTAGACGCTCGTGTTCACAGCGTCTAGAAAATTGAGGAGCAATAAAGGTGAGGATTGTGGTTGGAAGCCCAGGTCTGTGGTTTATCTGGTGGACACATCTGCCTTCCTCCTCCACACTCACCCGCCCTCCCCTCTCTCACCATAACTACTGTCATTGTCTTCACCACTCGCTTAAACTAACTATTCCACTACACACTCATTGTTTTCTCTCTGATGAATGAATCTCTCAGTTTGGAGGTCTTTGTAGAATATGGAGGAAGTCTTGGAGGAGCAAACTAAGGGAAGAGGGGAGTTAGGACACACTAGTTAATGTCATAACCTTTGGAGTGGTTTAAGAGTGCTTGGAGGAACAGTGAGAAGACAGAACTGGCGGTAGGAATGTTGGAAGACACTATTGGATGTACAAGGAATGCTTCTGGGAGGTAGTGTAGGTGGGGGAGGGTTGTATGGAGGGGCTAATGGATCCGGAGAGGTATGCTGGAAGGATGGGGGGCTTCAATGGGGTACTGGAATGAGGAGGGTTGAAGGGGTCGAATGGGAGTGGCAGGGGCCTGGCATTGCGTCCACGCTACCTCAGCAGTAATTGTAGAGTGTTGTGGTGAAGTGGTGGTAGATCAGTGACCCCGGCCCCTCCCACGGTGACCTCGCCTCTGACCACTGACCGGCCACAGGCACACCCTGAGAAAGGCGGTACAAACGCATCATACCCTAAATCCCTCCCCACCTTCTCCCTCTCTCTCTCCCTCTCTCCCTCTCTCCCTCTCCCTCTCTCTCTCTCTCTCTCTCTCTCTCTCTCTCTCTCTCTCTCTCTCTCTCTCTCTCTCTTCTCTCTTCTCTCTTCTCTCTTCTCTCTCTCTCGCTCTCTCTCTCTCTCTCTCTCTCTCTCTCTCTCTCTCTCTCTCTCTCTCTCTCTCTCTCTCTCTCTCTCTCTCTCTCTCTCTCTCTCTCTCTCTCTCTCTCTCTCTCGCTCTCTCTCTCTCTCGCTCTCTCTCTCTCTCGCTCTCTCTCTCTCTCTCTCTCTCTCTCTCTCTCTCTCTCTCTCTCTCTCTCTCTCTCTCTCTCTCTCTCTCTCTCTCTCTCTCTCTCTCTCTCGCTCTCTCGCGCTCTCTCTCTCTCTCTCTCTCTCTCTCTCTCTCTCTCTCTCTCTCTCTCTCTCTCTCTCTCTCTCTCTCTCTCCCCAGCAATGAAGAGGTGTTCCACATGCAGACGAGGAGTCACAATAACATGGCTGAAGTATGTTGACCAGACCACACATTAAAAGGTGAAGGGACGACGACGTTTCGGTCCGTCCTGGACCATTCTCAAGTCGATTGTGTTGAGAATGGTGTTCCACAGACATATTTTATATATTTAAAAGTGCTAACTACTCAATATTCTGAAGGCAGTTAAAGAAATGCAAGTCCAATCTTTTTCAATTACCTGCTCTTGGACCATCAATCAAATGTAATCTTAGTTTATGTAGTGCCAGGAATTTGATGTTTATTTATTTTGTGTTGTGTTTGGCGGGAAGAGACGGTTGGGCACGTGGAGAGAGAGAGAGAGAGTTGCAACTCTGTGACAGGAAGCAAATGACCCAAGCCTACAGGTGGGTTCAGGTGAGCTGATGACCTACCTTGAGGTTACCTTGAAGTTACCTTGAGGGTGATGACACCATCTTGAGATAATTTCGGGGTTTAGCGTCCCCGCGGCCCGGTCCTCGACCAGACCTCTTTTGCGTTACACCCCCCCCCCTCCCTCCCTCTGGGAAGCAGCCCGTAGCAGCTGTCAAACTCCCAGGTACCTATTTACTGCTAGGTAACAGGGGGCATCAAGGTGAAAGAAACATTTTGCCCCTTTGTCTCCGGCTCCACCGGGGATCGAACCCGGAACCTCAGGACTACGAATCCGAAGCGCTGTAATGCGCCATTCTTACGTAATGAGTGGATAACTTTGTAAGTGAGAGAAGTACAAGGAGCGCTACTCTGTACAAGGGAAGACGAGCGCTACTCTAGACTCTAGACAAGAGAGGGCAATAGAGGCTATATTATCGTCCAAGTTAGTGTTAGACAAAACTAAAGTGCTAAAGAGGTCGAGGCTCTGCATCAAGAGCAAGAGGCAGCCAAAGAACTCTTGAAAATATAACAGAAGAATATTAAGAGTGCCGGAAATTCGATGTGGTTCCTTCAAGTAGCTACCTGAGGGGAAGGGGGTCGGGTCTCAGAGACCCAGGATGATAGTTCACATCTCATCTTATTGCTCATCAGCCCGATGGCAGCACAATTCAAAGGAATATCCGAATTAGTAACTGGGCGTCCACAATGCAAGCAGAGTTGGTAGCAATGCTGGTAGCACTCGAAATTATTGACAACACTGAAGTAGACAGTTTAATTATTTCAGACTTCCTTTCCTCACTACGAGCAATAAACAGTTTGCAATCAAGTAATAACGTGCTTGTCTTGGAAGCTAGACGTAGATACATAAGCATACTTAGCAAGAGGGTAAATATAAAAATGTTGTGGATTCCTTCTCACATTGGCATGCAGGAACATGACAAAGTTGACGCCCTTGCTAAGGCTGCAGTAAATAAAGACAGTATTGAACGGAATCTTGAGTTATCAAATAGGTCCCTTAAAAGTGTCATTAGACGAGAACTCCTGGATAAATTTGAAGAAATTAGAACTGTGCAAACTGGAACTAGCAGGTCCATTGTTCATCACAATGAAATGTGTGAAGTAAAACATGTGTATGGGGCAAGTAACAACGTCAGTAGACTAACAGATGTTGTCACAGCTCGTATAAGACTTGGCTACAAGTATCTCTGGCAGTTCGGCTTGTATTGGGATCTAGATGAAGTAAAGTGTGTGGACAAAGACAGGGACACACACTCGAACACTATATTTTGGATTAAATTGAGCCATTTAGAGATAAATCTAAGCTCACTCTGTATGATATGGCAACCTATCTCATTACCATGGATAAATTACCTGAAATCCTTGCACTGTATCCACATTTCGCTTCCAGTAGATGAACGACATATGAGATGAAGAAACAAGTAGTGTATTGTGAGGACTAATAATAAACAGAAGCTCCCCTATGACTCTGTAATATCCCCATTGGTCAAACTATTATGTATTAGCGATAAGACCTACCATTAATGTATGATGACTTACTGTAAATATATAGCTCTTGAAATAGCACTTTCTCTGTAACTAGCTGACATTGTAACTATAAGGTGTGAAGGATAGATGAAATTGTTTATGTAATAATCTAAGATGAGGTCTGATAAAGACCTTTTGTGCCCTCTGTAATGCTTTTGCGCTACCGCTCACAGGATGAGTATGGGGTGCACAATAAACTAGCCCCCTTCGGCGGCAACAATTAAAACAATCAATCACATCTTCATACAACTGCACAGAGTATGATAATGATTGTTGCCACGAGAAACCAACGCCTTATACCACATCTTAAGAGACCTTCATCAAATACTTGTAAGAGAGTTACATGAATAAAGATTTGGGGAGCTTGTTATGTTTCGAGTGATTCAGTAACAATTGTGATCAAGGGATTTAATGCATCCGGTGTTTTAATTTTACCTTCATTGGGTATAAGTAAGAGAACTTCCTTAGGAAGCAGATGGCACCACGGGTCCGGAGCCTGCTATCTGGAAGCTGCTATCCGGAGGCTGTCATCCCCAGGCTGCTATCCGGAGGCTGTCATCCGCAGGCTGCTATCCGGAGGCTGTCATCCGCAGGCTGCTATCCGGAGGCTGTCATCCGCAGGCTGCTATCCGGAGGCTGCTATCCGCAGGCTGCTCGGAAGCTCGAGTTTCGAGCTTCTAAGTTCAACTCGAGTTCTGGGCTTCTAAGCTGAGCTCAGTCCCGAGCTCAGTTCAGAAGCGGGAACACCTGGCGGGGCGGAGATCGAAGCTCCATACATGACAAACACATCAAACTCTAACAGTCACACACTGCTCAAACGACGCCCCATCATCTTGCTGGCACTGTATGTGGGATGATGCTGATAAAGTAGGGGAAGATGTGGCAGGGGAAGATGTGGCAGGGGAAGATGTGGCAGGGGAAGATGTGGCAGGGGAAGATGTGGCAGCGGAAGATGTGGCAGGGGAAGATGTGGCAGGGGAAGATGTGGCAGGGGAAGATGTGGCAGCGGAAGATGTGGCAGGGGAAGATGTGGCAGGGGAAGATGTGGCAGGGGAAGATGTGGCAGCGGAAGATGTGGCAGGGGAAGATGTGGCAGGGGAAGATGTGGCAGGGGAAGATGTGGCAGGGGAAGATGTGGCAGCGGAAGATGTGGCAGGGGAAGATCTGGCAGGGGAAGATGTGGCAGGGGAAGATGTGGCAGGGGAAGATGTGGCAGGGGAAGATGTGGCAGGGGAAGATGTGGCAGGGGAATTAATCCCTGCTCTATCCATTTAAGAAATGTGGAGACGACAGTAAACTTAAGAGCTGCCAGTAAACCATTAATAAGCCAGCAAGAACTGTTACTGATGTCTCCATCCAGACTCCTATCCTATGGCACGTCGTGGTGAGGAGTGCAGCTATCCCACCTGTCCGCCCCCGTATAGGGTGAAGACAGGAGAGATGGACACACTAACCATGGCGGTCCAGTACGCGCTAGTCAATCTCTACTCGTCGCAGGAGTTGATAATATCCAGTGACAGTGATTGGAGTACCAGGTCTCCTGGCCAGCGACACGGGTCATTAACACTACCAAAAGCAGAATGAGATCGATGGCTCGTTCCCTATTGAAAAAGATTTTGAGTGGCGCACTTGCTTGGATCTTGAGGGGCGATAGGGAGATTATACCCTATAACAATTGGGACAAAATATACGTGAAGCATCCGGATACAGATGACACAATTACCACCATAAATATATGCGAAGTTACTGATACGATTCACGATTCTTCGCGGCGGGGGATCGTATTCCAGGGACCTGCCCGAAACGCTACGCGTACTAGTGGCTGTACAAGAATGTAACAACTCTTGTATATATCTCATAAAAAAAAAATACATCGAGACATGTGTCAAACACAGGAACCATCAGCAACACCTCATCATCCTC
>NC_091191.1:1519921-1615365 GCF_040958095.1 Procambarus clarkii
CTTACCCTTCACCACCTTCCCTACCCTTCACCACCTTCCCTGCCCTTCACCACCTTCCCTACCCTTCACCACCTTCCCTCCCCTTCACCACCTTCCCTGCCCTTCACCACCTTCCCTACCCTTCACCACCTTCCCTCCCCTTCACCACCTTCCCTACCCTTCACCACCTTCCCTGCCCTTCACCACCTTCCCTGCCCTTCACCACCTTCCCTACCCTTCACCACCTTCCCTACCCTTCACCACCTTCCCTGCCCTTCACCAACCCCCCCCCCCCTTCACCACCTTCCCTACCCTTCACCACCTTCCCTACCCTTCACCACCTTCCCTACCCTTCACCACCTTCCCTACCCTTCACCACCTTCCCTACCCTTCACCACCTTCCCTACCCCTTGGAGGTAATTGTTGATAATACGCAAAGTTGACCTTTAATTCCCGCATGACGTCACGTACAGCCATCTTGAAAAGACAAAAGAAATACTAAATAAAGTTGCAGATGCTTCAGAAAGCCAAATGTCCTCTTGTTCCAGGGGTCCCGAGGGTGTCCAGGAGTCCTCTTGTGATACACGGAATACAATCTAACTTTTTATATCCTGGAAGTCACTCGGCGCCAAAAAAAATCAAGAACCGTGGAAATTGGTTCACCTTTGGAATGCCATTGTCGAAGTCAGACAGCTTTTTAGGATTACTGACAACCTCTAGAGCAACAACTACCGATCTTTCCCACCCCACAAGAGTGGCCTAGCGATCTTCCCCACCCCACAAGAGTGGCCTAGCGATCTTCCCCACCCCACAAGAGGGGCCTACCAATCTTCCCCACCCCACAAGAGCGGCCTACCGATCTTCCCCCACCCCAAAAGAGGGGCCTACCGATCTTCCCCCACCCCACAAGAGGGGCCTACCGATCTTCCCCCACCCCACAAGAGCGGCCTACCGATCTTCCCCACCCCACAAGAGGGGCCTACCGATCTTCCCCACCCCACAAGAGTGGCCTACCGATCTTCCCCACCTCACAAGAGCGGCCTACCGATCTTCCCCACCCCACAAGAGCGGCCTACCGATCTTCCCCCACCCCACAAGAGGGGCCTACCGATCTTCCCCCACCCCACAAGAGCGGCCTACCGATCTTCCCCCACCCCACAAGAGCGGCCTACCGATCTTCCCCCACCCCACAAGAGGGGCCTACCGATCTTCCCCCACCCCACAAGAGCGGCCTACCGATCTTCCCCACCCCACAAGAGCGGCCTACCGATCTTCCCCCACCCCACAAGAGGGGCCTACCGATCTTCCCCACCCCACAAGAGCGGCCTACCGATCTTCCCCACCCCACAAGAGGGGCCTACCGATCTTCCCCACCTCACAAGAGCGGCCTACCGATCTTCCCCACCCCACAAGAGGGGCCTACCGATCTTCCCCACCCCACAAGAGCGGCCTACCGATCTTCCCCCACCCCACAAGAGGGGCCTACCGATCTTCCCCCACCCCACAAGAGCGGCCTACCGATCTTCCCCCACCCCACAAGAGCGGCCTACCGATCTTCCCCCACCCCACAAGAGGGGCCTACCGATCTTCCCCCACCCCACAAGAGCGGCCTACCGATCTTCCCCCACCCCACAAGAGCGGCCTACCGATCTTCCCCACCCCACAAGAGGGGCTTACCGATCTTCCCCCACCCCACAAGAGCGGCCTACCGATCTTCCCCACCCCACAAGAGGGGCCTACCGATCTTCCCCACCCCACAAGAGGGGCCTACCGATCTTCCCCCACCCCACAAGAGGGGCCTACCGATCTTCCCCCACCCCACATGAGCGGCCTACCGATCTTCCCCCACCCCACAAGAGCGGCCTACCGATCTTCCCCCACCCCACAAGAGCGGCCTACCGATCTTCCCCCACCCCACAAGAGGGGCCTACCGATCTTCCCCCACCCCACAAGAGGGGCCTACCGATCTTCCCCCACCCCACAAGAGCGGCCTACCGATCTTCCCCCACCCCACAAGAGCGGCCTACCGATCTTCCCCCACCCCACAAGAGCGGCCTACCGATCTTCCCCCACCCCACAAGAGCGGCCTACCGATCTTCCCCCACCCCACAAGAGGGGCCTACCGATCTTCCCCACCCCACAAGAGCGGCCTACCGATCTTCCCCCACCCCACAAGAGCGGCCTACCGATCTTCCCCCACCCCACAAGAGCGGCCTACCGATCTTCCCCCACCCCACAAGAGCGGCCTACCGATCTTCCCCCACCCCACAAGAGGGGCCTACCGATCTTCCCCACCCCACAAGAGCGGCCTACCGATCTTCCCCCACCCCACAAGAGCGGCCTACCGATCTTCCCCCACCCCACAAGAGCGGCCTACCGATCTTCCCCCACCCCACAAGAGCGGCCTACCGATCTTCCCCCACCCCACAAGAGCGGCCTACCGATCTTCCCCCACCCCACAAGAGCGGCCAAGCTCCCGGGTACCTGTTGACTGCTGACACAAACATGAGGACTAGAGGCAGTAGAATACGACACGTTAATACACAACTGTCAAGTGTCTGTCAGGTTAGAGGTATACGAGTTATATAATATATGGTTGTTTAGTTAGTTAATGTATTCATACTGGCCATGTCCCTTGGTACAACCACAACTGTCACCCACAACCATCACCCACAACCATCACCCACAATCATCACCCACAACCATCACCCACAATCATCACCCACAACCATCACCCACAATTATCACCCACAATCATCACCCACAATCATCACCCACAACCATCACCCACAACCATTACCCACAACCATCACCCACAATTATCACCCACAATCATCACCCACAATCATCACCCACAACCATCACCCACAACCATTACCCACAACCATCACCCACAATCATCACCCACAATCATCACCCACAACCATCACCCACAATCATCACCCACAACCATCACCCACAATTATCACCCACAACCATCACCCACAATCATCACCCACAATCATCACCCACAACCATCACCCACAACCACCACCCACAATCATCACCCACAACCACCACCCACAACCACCACCCACAACCACCACCCACAACCATCACCCACAACCACCACCCACAACCACCACCCACAACCATCACCCACAACCACCACCCACAACCACCACCCACAATCATCACCCACAACCATCACCCACAACCACCACCCACAACCACCACCCACAACCACCACCCACAACCACCACCCACAACCATCACCCACAACCACCACCCACAACCACCACCCACAACCACCACCCACAACCACCACCCACAATCATCACCCACAACCATCACCCACAACCACCACCCACAACCATCACCCACAACCACCACCCACAACCACCACCCACAACCACCACCCACGATCATCACCCACAACCACCACCCACAACCACCACCCACAATCATCACCCACAACCATCACCCACAACTGTCACCCACAACCATCACCCACAACCACCACCCACAATCATCACCCACAACCATCACCCACAATCATCACCCACAACCATCACCCACAATTATCACCCACAACCATCACCCACAATCATCACCCACAATCATCACCCACAACCATCACCCACAACCACCACCCACAATCATCACCCACAACCACCACCCACAACCACCACCCACAACCATCACCCACAACCACCACCCACAACCACCACCCACAACCATCACCCACAACCACCACCCACAACCACCACCCACAACCATCACCCACAACCACCACCCACAACCACCACCCACAACCACCACCCACAACCATCACCCACAACCACCACCCACAACCATCACCCACAACCACCACCCACAACCACCACCCACAACCACCACCCACAATCATCACCCACAACCACCACCCACAACCACCACCCACAACCACCACCCACAATCATCACCCACAACCATCACCCACAACCACTACCCACAACCATCACCCACAACCACCACCCACAACCACCACCCACAACCACCACCCACGATCATCACCCACAACCACCACCCACAACCACCACCCACAACCACCACCCACAATCATCACCCACAACCATCACCCACAACTGTCACCCACAACCATCACCCACAACCACCACCCACAATCATCACCCACAACCATCACCCACAATCATCACCCACAACCATCACCCACAATTATCACCCACAACCATCACCCACAATCATCACCCACAACCATCACCCACAACCACCACCCACAATCATCACCCACAACCACCACCCACAACCACCACCCACAACCACCACCCACAACCATCACCCACAACCACCACCCACAACCACCACCCACAACCATCACCCACAACCACCACCCACAACCACCACCCACAACCATCACCCACAACCACCACCCACAACCACCACCCACAACCACCACCCACAACCATCACCCACAACCACCACCCACAACCATCACCCACAACCACCACCCACAACCACCACCCACAACCACCACCCACAATCATCACCCACAACCACCACCCACAACCACCACCCACAACCACCACCCACAACCACCACCCACAATCATCACCCACAACCATCACCCACAACCACCACCCACAACCATCACCCACAACCACCACCCACAACCACCACCCACAACCACCACCCACGATCATCACCCACAACCACCACCCACAACCACCACCCACAACCACCACCCACAATCATCACCCACAACCATCACCCACAACTGTCACCCACAACCATCACCCACAACCACCACCCACAATCATCACCCACAACCACCACCCACAACCACCACCCACAACCACCACCCACAACCATCACCCACAACCATCACCCACAACTGTCACCCACAACCATCACCCACACAGAGCAATGCAAAAGATGTACAGTGACCACAACACAGCAGTTGCAACATCAGGATCTGCGGGTTGGTACAAGAATTCAACCAACTATGATGAAAGGGAACAGTAGAGCAACAGAAGTGCATTTACATCGCATCAGGCTTGGATACCCATGTGCATGGGAAATAGGCTTACAGGTTCCGGAAGATGAGAGGAAATGTCAACACTGTGGAGAAATGCCCGACAGACCACTGGAACATTATCTAACACAGTGCACAGTTACAAACCCATTAAGATTTCAACTTAGATTCAACGGAGCAGAAGAAGTTGTTAAACACATATGGCAAAATCTTACTGAAGCGACCATACGAGTCATAAATACTCATACTTCGCCCAAGTAAAACAGAAACAAGCAACACTTAGTGGGCCAGCCAGAGGCTTAGGGCCCGCGCAGGAATATCCCTGAAAAAAAAAATCACCCACAACTGTCACCCACAACCATCACCCACAACTGTCACCCACAATCATCACCCACAACCATCACCCACAACCACCACCACCACCACCGGCCCTAATACCATCACCACTACCACAACCCACGCCACCACCACCACCACCACCACCACTGACCCTAATACCATCACCACCACCACCACCACAACCCACGCCACCACCACCACCACCACAACCCACGCCACCACCACCACCACCACCGGCCCTAATACTATCACCACTACCACAACCCACGCCCTCACCACCACTACCACCACTGACACCACCACTGACACCACCACCACCACCACCACCACCGGCCCCTGATACCATCACCACCACCACCACCACTACCACAACCCACGCCACCACCACCACCACCACCACCACCGGCCCTAATACCAACACCACCACCACCACCACAACCCACGCCACCACCACCACCACCACCGGCCCTAATACCATCACCACTACCACAACCCACGCCCTCACCACCACTACCACCACTGACACCACCACCACCACCACCACCGGCCCCTGATACCATCACCACCACCACCACCACAACCCTCACCACCACCACTGACACCACCACCACCACCACCGGCCCTAATACCATCACCACCACCACCACCACAACCCTCACCACCACCACTGACACCACCACCACCACCGGCCCTGATACCATCACCACCACCACCACTACCACAACCCACACCACCACCACTGACACCACCACCGGCCCTGATACCATCACCACCACCACTACCACAACCATCACCACCACTGACACCACCACCACCACCACCACCACCGGCCCTAATACCACCACCACCACCACTACCACAACCCACACCACCACCACTGACACCACCACCACCGGCCCTGATACCATCACCACCACCACCACCACTACCACAACCCTCACCACCACCACTGACACCACCACCACCACCGGCCCTAATACCATCACCACCACCACTACCACAACCCACACCACCACCACTGACACCACCACCACCACCACCGGCCCTGATACCATCACCACCACCACTGACACCACCACCACTGACACCACCACCACCACCACCGGCCCTGATACCATCACCACCACCACTACCACAACCCACACCACCACCTCTGACACCACCACCACAGACACCACCGGCCCTGATACCATCATCACCACCACCACTGACACCACCACCACCACCACCGGCCCTGATACCATCACCACCACCACTGACACCACCACCACTGACACCACCACCACCACCACCACCACCGGCCCTAATACCACCACCACCACCACTACCACAACCCACACCACCACCACTGACACCACCACCACCGGCCCTGATACCATCACCACCACCACCACCACTACCACAACCCTCACCACCACCACTGACACCACCACCACCACCGGCCCTGATACCATCACCACCACCACTACCACAACCCACACCACCAGCACTGACACCACCACCACCACCACCGGCCCTGATACCATCACCACCACCACTGACACCACCACCACCACCACCGGCCCTGATACCATCACCACCACCACTGACACCACCACCACTGACACCACCACCACCACCACCGGCCCTGATACCATCACCAACACCACTACCACAACCCACACCACCACCTCTGACACCACCACCACAGACACCACCGGCCCTGATACCATCATCACCACCACCACTGACACCACCACCACCACCACCGGCCCTGATACCATCACCACCACCAACTCCATCACTTATACCAACACAACCCACCACCAGACTGTCCAAAACACAAACATGATTTAATGAAAATAATCTCAGTATTTACAGATGATTCCGCTGATGCAGGACGGAACGCCTCGCTACCCCTGGCTCTTGGTGGGGTGCAGGGGAGGTGGTGGGGGTGCTGGGGAGGTGGTGGGGGTGATAGGGGCCGTTGGGGTGGGGGGGAGAGACGAGGAGGAAGGGGTGAGGGAGGGAGGGAAGAAGTATGGTAGGAGGGAGAGGTGGAAGAGATGGAAGAGGTAGGGCGTGGATAGGGCGTCTGAGGGATCATGATATAGAATGTGGGGTAAGGTTATAGCTTATATGGCTTATATGGCTAAGGCTTATACCATGTGTGACCAGGAGGGAGGCGCGCTAGTGTCTATAGCCACCTATACCCGCTCTCTCATTCTCTTCACCACTTTGGCACTGCATTTACCCTTTTCCATATTTATTGGAAATCTCCAGTTTTGAGTGTTTTAGTATATATGTTACTAGTAATAAAGATGTAGCCTCGGTGATATTAAGTCTGACCCGACTATATATATATATATATATATATATATATATATATATATATATATATATATATATACCACTTAAAAACTAACTTGTGGTTATTATACCACTTAATCACAAGTTGGTTATTAAGTGGTATACTACACGTAGAACATTTTGTGCTGTAGTGCCAAGGTGTGTAATGTGTGGCCTTGATAACGCTGCACCTCCGTTACCTCCTCTGTGCACCATAACACCATAGAGGAGTTTTTTTATTTTTTTTTATTATTATTTTCTACCACAGACGTGGCCACACATTTACAATGCTAACTAGCATATATACATTTTCTTCTGTCCTCCATGGACAGGGTTAGAGAAGTGTTAAACATATAGTTCAAGGGTTTATTGAACACTCAACCACAGAAGGTGATTCGGTGCTTTTAAAATGCTAAGCTAACCTACATACGTAAATACATAGATACACAGATTTACGTATGCCCTACATAAAGTGTTAGATGTGTCTTTTACATAGTGTCATTAATGTACATTCACAAAGGTGAAATGTAATTCTGATCAGCTTCCATATATACTTTATACCCATACATATACATACACACACACGCACACATATACATACATATATATACACACACACATGCATTCACATACATTTGTCTCATTTACTCTGACAGGGTGAGGTAACTGATAAAGAAACTAGTGTGCAATTAAGCACTTAATCACTGAAGGTGATGAAGGTGCTTTTACAAGCTCAGGTTATATAGTTACATCATATATATACATTGTATAATTGATATATTACATGGTCAATCTTGGATACAAGTCTAATATATCATCAAGTGTTCCAGTACTCATATAGGGTGCTGGCGATCTACACCGGGGCCAATGTTGCCGCTGCTGGGTGTCAAGAAACATGTCATCCCTTCTTGGCTCCCAGATATGTTTCTTCCACAAGTGTTTGTCCACAGCGTTCACTAGCTTTGCTCTCCATGTTTTGTCACGCCCGTCGGGGTCCTGCTTATTTAGTATTCTCAGTGTTAGTATGTTAGGCCACGTGGCGCCGAGGGCGGCTTACCGCCGCCAGCGGGAACGTCTCGTCGCAAACTGTAATATTCCCCCAAAACACTATTGGTGGTTGTAAATGATCGCTTTCACTATCCTTACGTCCTCCAAATGTTGCTCTTCCGAGTTCTCTTGCTAGGGTCCCTGAGCCCATTATGTGCCTCTGTAACCCTTTCCACTCTCGCCCACAAGATGGGTATGGGGTGCATAATATATGAACTAACTCTTGCTGGGGAGTCTCCGTGGAGCTCCAGCGCCCTCCACCTCACTCTAATTCTTCCTGACTGCCCCCCTATCATCCAGGGCAACCCTTCCTCCGAATTGACTGTTCGGTTTAATACTAAGTGTAATAAGTTCATTTCCTGACTGTTAGGAATAGTACATAATTCCACTTACTTGTGCCTTTACATTTACCTCCCCATATATTCTTCTCGTTTTCTGTTAAGACGCTCAGAAGTTTAGGATGAAGTTTTCAAGATCAATTCGCTATTCACAAGTTTTACATATCAGGAATTTCTTTTTCAGTTTTATTAAACAATAGAGATTTTATACAAAATTTGAAAATATACTGAGTTACTGTACATTTTATTGTAATATTTTTGTTTTGTTTTATTAATTTTATAAAACTGTAATATCATTATAGTTATAGGTTAAGTACTAATTGTAATTAAGAAATAATAAAATGCTTATCTTCAAACACAAACAAAGAAGGTTAGGTTAGGTCGTGGGTTTTGTATTCGGCTTTTGAAGTAAACTCAAATATTCACAATATATTTGACAGTACGATTTAATACTAAGTGAAAATAAGTAGAATTCTTGACTGCTAGAAATAGTACATAATTACACTTACTTGTGCCGTTACATTTACCTCCCCATTTTTGTAGGACGGACCAGGGAAGATCGCGTCCTCTTCACGTCCCGTATGTGGTAAATACTCCATCTACCTTTATTATTACTCTTCTTTGTGTTTACATCAGCTTTCTTGTACATAACACTACGGGCTCACCATAGACCGTGCTACTTGGAACTTTTTGTTCCAGACAGCGAATCTTAAACAACAAACAATTGTACTTAACACATCTACTGGGCTGCTTTGGTTGTTCCATATGAGTTGTGGTTGTAATTGTTCCAGGCCTACTACTGAGGGGAAGGGGGGGGGGTAATGGCCTCATGCTATTGGTTGACGCATCACAGACTTTATTATTATTATTATTATTATTATTATTATTATTATTATTATTATTATTTTTTTTTTTTTTTTTTTTACCACAGACGTGGCCACACATTAACAATGCTAACCAGTATGTTTACATTTTCTTCTGTCCCCCATGGACAGGTTTAGAGATTTGTTAAACACATAGTTCAGGGATTTATTAAACAATCAACCACAGAAGGTGATTGTAGTGCTATTAAAATGCTAGGCTAAACTACATACGTAAATACATAAATACACTGAGCGGACCCATCTAAACGTTGTGTGGTTGCCCTCAGAGGTCATTAGCTGTTATCAGAGGTCAACAATAGCACCCAGAGGTTAACAGTAGTTATTAAAAATCACTAAATCAATAGTGATATTCACTGATCTTCAAACATAAGGATGATTATTGATCATCAAATGTAACACTCGTCAGAAATCAACAGTTATGACCACCAGAACTCAAAAGTGAACACTGAAGGTTAACATTAGTCAGAGTGCTCAACAGTGCTCATCAGAGCTCAACAATTGTTCAACAATTAACCATATTCAAACCAAGACGGAACATCAGAGCCCAACTGGGCTCATCAAAGATCTCACACGTCAACCAGTAGTCTCAGATGTTGACTTGGTCATAGATTATCTAAAGTCAAGAGGGTGGGACTCACAGAGGACTCACAGAGGACTCACAGAGGACTCACAGAGGAGTTCCACCAGCATCTAGGGTCATCCCAGGTCACTGAGACAGGGAACGCGGCGCTGGGAGAGTTCGGGCGCTGAGAGAGTTCGGGCGCTGGGAGAGTTCGGACGCTGGGAGAGTTCGGGCGCTGGGAGAGTTCGGACGCTGGGAGAGTTCGGGCGCTGGGAGAGTTCGGGCGCTGGGAGAGTTCGGGCGCTGGGAGAGTTCGGGCGCTGGGAGAGTTCGGGCCCTGGGAGAGTTCGGGCGCTGGGAGAGTTCGGGCGCTGGGAGAGTTCGGGCGCTGGGAGAGTTCGGGCCCTGGGAGAGTTCGGGCGCTGGGAGAATTCGGGCGCTGGGAGAGTTCGGCCCTAGGAGAATTCGGGCGCCTGGAGAGTTCGGGCGCTGGGAGAATTCGGGCCCTGGGAGAGTTCGGGCCCTGGGAGAGTTCGGGCCCTGGGAGAATTCGGGCGCTGGGAGAGTTCGGGCGCTGGGAGAGTTCGGGCGCTGGGAGAGTTCGGGCGCTGGGAGAGTTCGGGCGTTGAGAGAACCCGGGCGCTGGGAGAATCCGGGCGCTGAGAGAGACCTCATAACACGATGGAAAGATGAAGTATTTAATTGAAGGTAAAGGACTACGCTATTGGTTCAGCCGCTGTTCAGCATTACGTATTCACCCACCAATCAGGAGCGAGCACGCCCGCCATTGGCAGACCACAAAACGAGCGTGGGGGGGACGCGCTCCACTGAACGAGTATGACTCCTGCCTATTGCGGGTAATTACTGGGTGGAGCGTTAAAACTCCCTCTAATTGTACACTGTGAGTGTGTGACTGTGCGTGCGTGCGTGCGTGCATGTGTGTGTGCGTGTGCGTGCGTGCGTGTGTGTGTGTGTGTGTGTGTGTGTGTGTGTGTGTGTGTGTGTGTGTGTGTGTGTGTGTGTGTGTGTGTGTGTGTGTGTGTGTGTGTGTACTCACCTAATTGTACTCACCTAATTGTGCTTGCAGGGGTTGAGCTCTGGCTCTTTGGTCCCGCCTCTCAACCGTCAATCAACTGGTGTACAGATTCCTGAGCCTATTGGGCTCTATCATATCTACATTTGAAACTGTGAATGGAGTCAGCCTCCACCACATCACTTCCTAATGCATTCCATTTGCTAACTACTCTGACACTGAAAAAGTTCTTTCTAACGTCTCTGTGGCTCATTTGGGTACTCAGCTTCCACCTGTGTCCCCTTGTTCGCGTCCCACCAGTGTTGAAAAGTTCGTCCTTGTTTACCCGGTCGATTCCCCTGAGGATTTTGTAGGTTGTGATCATGTCCCCCCTTACTCTTCTGTCTTCCAGTGTCGTGAGGTGCATTTCCCGCAGCCTTTCCTCATAACTCATGCCTCTTAGTTCTGGGACTAGTCTAGTAGCATACCTTTGGACTTTTTCCAGCTTCGTCTTGTGCTTGACAAGGTACGGGCTCCATGCTGGGGCCGTGTGTGTGTGTGTGTGTGTGTGTGTGTGTGTGTGTGTGTGTGTGTGTGTGTGTGTGTGTGTGTGTGTGTGTGTGTGTGTGTGTGTGTGTGTGTGTGTGTGTGTGTGTGTGTGTGTACTCATCTAATTGTGCTTGCGGGGGTTGAGTTTTGGCTCTTTGGTCCCGCCTCTCAACTGTCAATCAACTGGTGTACAGGTTCCTGAGCCTATTGGGCTCTATCATATCTACACTTGAAACTGTGTATGGAGTCAGCCTCCACCACATCACTTCCTAATGCATTCAATTTGTCAACCACTCTGACACTGACAAAATTCTTTCTAACGTCTCTATGGCACATTTGGCCACACAATTTCCACCTGTGTCCCCTAGTGCGTGTTCCCCCTGTGTTAAATAGTCTGTCTTTATCTACCCTATCAATTCCTCTGAGAATCTTGTATGTGGTGATCATGTCCCTTCTAACTCCTAACGTTAGCTACAGTGACGTGAGGTTTAATTCCCGTAGTCTCTCCTCGTAGCTCATACCCCTCAGTTCGGGAACTAGTCTGGTGGCAAATCTTTGAACCTTTTCCAGTTTAGTCTTATGCTTGATTAGATATGGACATAAGTGGTATACAAAGTTCTGAAAGATTTCTTACCAAAGTTTCTAAATGTCGTTTTTATGTTAGCCAACCTGGCATATGCCGCTGATGTTATCCTCTTGATATGGGCTTCAGGGGACAGGTCTGGCGTGATATCAACCCCCAGGTCTTTCTATCTCTGACTCTTGAAGAATTTCATCTCCCAAATGATACTTTGTATCTGGTCTCCTCCTCCCTACACCTATCATCATTACATTACATTTGCTTGGGTTAAACTCTAACAGCCATTTGTTCGACCATTCCTGCAGCTTGTCCAGGTCTTCTTGAAGCCTCCAGCTGTCCTCCTCTGTCTTAATCCTTCTCATAATTTTGGCGTCGTCAGCAAACATTGCGAGGAATGAGTCTATACCCTCCGGGAGGGAGATCATTTACGTATATCAGAAACAGGATAGGTCCAAATACAGAGCCCTGTGGGACTCCACTGGTGACTTCACGCCAATCGGAGGTCTCACTCTTCACTGTAACTCTCTGCTTCCTATTGCTTAGGTACTCCCTTATCCACTGGAGCGCCCTACCAGTTACTCCTGCCTGTCTCTCCAGCTTATGTACCAGCCTCTTATGGGGTACTGTGTCAAAGGCTTTCCGACAATCCAAGAAAATGCAGTTCGCCCAGCCTTCCCTTTCTTGCTTAATCTTTGTCACCTGGTCGTAGAATTCTATTAAGCCAGTCAGGCAAGATTTACCCTCCCTGAACCCATGTTGGCGATTTGTCACGATCTTCTCCATCACCTTGCATGGTATACAAGTTAAGGACACTGGCCTGTAGTTCAGTGCCTCTTGCCTGTCACCCTTTTTGTATATTGGGACCATATTAGCCGTCTTCCATATTTCTGGTAGGTCTCCCGTCTCCAGTGACTTACTATACACTACGGAGAGTGGCAAGCAAAGTGCCTCTGCACACTCTTTCAGTACCCATGGTAAGATCCCGTCTGGACCAACAGCCTTCCTCACATTCAGATCCAACAAGTGTCTCTTGACCTCATCTCTCATAATTTCGAACCCTTCCAAAGCAGCCTGGTTTTCTGCCACCTCTCCTAGCGCAGTTACCTCACCTTGTTCTATTGTGAAGACCTCCTGGAACCTCTTGTTGAGTTCTTCACACACCTCTTTGTCATTCTCTGTGTACCTGTTCTCACCCGTTCTAAGTTTCATCACCTGTTCCTTCACTGTTGTTTTCCTCCTGATGTGACTGTGGAGTAGCTTTGGTTCAGTCTTGGTTTTGTTTGCTATATCATTTTCATAATCTTTCTCTGCTTCTCTTCTCACCCTGACGTACTCATTCCTGGCTCTCTGGTATCTCTCTCTGCTTTCTGGTGTTCTGTTATTTCGGAAGTTCCTCCACGACCTTTTGTTCAGTTCCTTCGCTTCCATACATGCCCTATTATACCATGGATTTTTCTTTTGCTTCTTGAATTTTTCCTTTTGGGTCCGGAATAAACCTGTTTACTGCCTCCTGACACTTTTGGGTGACATAGTCCATCATGTCTTGTACAGACTTAGCTCTGAGGTCTGTGTTCCATGGTATTTCCCTTAAGAAACTTCTCATCTCATAATTCCCCCTTTCGGTACGCCAGCCCTTTGTTTCCTAGTTCTTTTTTGGTGGGAGATAAATCCTAGTTCTACCAGATACACTGTGATCACTCATTCCCAAGGGTGGTGTGCGTGTATGTTTGTGTACTCACCTATTTGTGCCTGCAGGACCGAGAATTAGCTCTTGGATCCCGCTTTTCCACCAGCCAGTTGTCTTATATCATGACTCCTGTCCTAGTTCCCTTTCATATCTACCTTTAAAATTACGAATTCAGTTTGCGTCTACAACCTGCTTCTTTAGTTCATACCATTTTCCCACTACTCTCACGCTAAAGGAAAACTTTCTAATATCTCTATGACTCATCAGAGTCTCAAGCTTCCATGTTTCTTTGCATGTCCTCTTTTGCAATATTGGTATTCACTGTGAACATTTCCTCTCTATCAATTCCCCATAAGTATTTTATATGTCTATATCATGTCCCCTCTCACACTTTCTTTTTCCTATCGTCGTCAGGTTCAGTTCTCGCTTAATGCGCCATCCTTTGCAATTCTGGGACGAACCTTGTTGTAAAATTCTGAACCTTTTGAGTTTCCTTATGCGTTTCTTTAGCTCGGGTTCCATGATGGGGCGGCATACTCTAAGACTCGTCTCACGTAGGTGGTGTACAGCGATCTAAATCCCCCCTTATTTATTCCCCTGAAAGATGTTCTGAGTAGTCATAGGAGCCTCTGGAGTTAGGTTTTGAGGTTATCTTGAGGTTATCTTGAGATGATTCGGGGCTTTAGTGTCCCCGCGGCCCGGTCCTCGACCAGGCCTCCACCCCCAGGAAGCAGCCCGTGACAGCTGTCTAACACCCAGGTACCTATTTTACTGCTAGGTAACAGGGGCATAGGGTGAAAGAAAGAACCGCTCGGCCGACCGGCTCCCTCGCCGTGGTACGTCCACTCCCAGGTCGTCTTTTTCTCTAGTCGTTATAGGGAAGAAGTTCCTCTTCGTCGTGCACTATCCTTATGGCCTCCTGGACCTGGATTCATCAAGTAGTTACGCAAGATCTTACGAACCTGTTCATCTTTTCTCAATCTTTAGCAGCTTTGTTTACAAGTATTAAACAGTTTATGAGCTCCGGAGCACCAGGAGGCTGTTTATAACCATAACAACATTTGACTGGCAAGTTTCGGTGTTGTAAACTGTGTATTAAATGTAAAAAAAAAGTCAAAGATTGAGAAACGATGCACAGGTTTGTAAGCAGTTGTGTAAATGTTTGTTGACTCCTGGTCCAGGCGCCGCTTCCCATTTCCATCACCTTACACTTGCTGGTGTTGAACTCCAACAGCTATTTCTTGGACCAATTCTGCAGCTTGTTCAAGTTGTCCTGGAGAATCTACCTATCCTTATCTGTCACAACTCTTGTCAATGGTTTTACATCGTCAAAAAGCATTGACATATATGACTCAGCACCCGTAGATAGGTCATTTACATATATGAGATTTTGTACTGGTCCCAGCATTGATCCTTGAGGTACTCCGCTTGTGACTCTACGCCAGTCCGACTTCTTGCCCCTGACTGTTACTCTCTGGATCTTGCCTGTAAGGTAGTTTCTTACCCATGTTAGGCGTTTTCCACTTACTCCCACCTGCCTGTTGAGTTTCGGTAGTAATCTCTTGTGAGGTACTGTATCAAAGGCTTTTTGACAGTCCAGAAATATACAATCTGCCTATCCTTCTCAGTTCTCCCTTATTTCTGTTACTTTACCATAGAACTCCAATAGGTTCGTCAGGCATGATTGTCCCTCCCTGAAGCCATGTTGATGTTTGTTTACATACCTAATTCTCTCCAGATGTGTAAATAATATTTTTCTTTCGAGTTATTTGCAAGGGATGCTCGTCAGTGACACTGGTCTGTAGTTAAGCGCCTCTTCTCTATCTTCTTTATTGTAAATTGGTACCACATTTGCCTTCTTCCAGCAATTGGACAATTCACCCGTTGTAAGTGACTCATTAAAGATACATGGTAGCTGTACACTACAGGCCTGAGCCGCTGCTGGTAAGAGCCAGGGTGATACGCTGCCTGCTCCAGCAAAGGACTATAAGAGAAACAGAGAAGCTATATTATAGTGATAAAGAATATGTCTGAAGAATAACTAAAACTACCAATACAGTCACGTCAGGAGGAAAATGTCTGTGAATAATCAGGTAATTAGACTAGATAGTAGAGGAAGAAACCAAATGAAAGGAAATATGAGAGGTGGAAAAAAAGAGCCTTCAGGAAGTGTTTAAACTAGAGCCCGAGCTTTAGGGTTGAAAGGGTTGATAGATGTTAATCTTCTTGTTTGAGGAGCTGTTCACTTGAGACAGTTAAGCAAGTCCCAGCTGTGTCTGGGTACAAGTGACATGATGAACAACCCAGCGGGTTTTCTTCCTATTGGGGAGTGTTGTACATGCTGCTATGGCGGTATGTTCACTCACAGGATGTGTGGCGCTGCCCAATAAACTCGCCCCTCGGGGCAAAATTTAAAAATTTAAAAATTTAGAGCCCGAGCATCTGTCAGAGGTAGAGAACAGCCCATCTGTCAGTCCAAGACCAAACAACATGGAAATTACAGCAAATGAAGTAATTTGCAACTTAAGAATCTAGATAAGTTGAGAGCCTAGGATCAGTTAAAGTCGTCCCGTGGATACTAAAGAAGTGTAGCTGAAGCTCTGAGTCAATCTCTTTGAACGGAGAGGGGAGAACTACCTGACTGATGGAAGACTGCTAATTACACACAGAACTCACAATAGCGTGATGTATCAATGAACAAATCCACAAGGGCCGTGACGAGGATAGCTCAGTCGATTAAGGCAGCGTCTGGGATGATCTCGGACGTAGGTTCGAATCCTCGTCACGGCCCCTGTGGATTTGCTCAAGACTGTTAATGTTATATTCATATATAAGAAAAAGAGATAGGCGGCATAAACAAACTACTGGCTGTTTTCATCGACATTAACACCTCGTAAGGATGGCAGGGCGTGTCTAAGACACCTGATGGTGTTCTATAACAAGATGTCAATGATCACACACAGAAGCAAGTAAGGTGTACCGCATTTTAATGGACTGCCAGAAAACCGTCAGAAGTGTTTTGCACGTGAGACTGCCTGTACACCCTTGCCACGTGAGACTGCCTGTACACCCTTGCCACGTGAGACTGTCTGTACACCCTTGCCAAGTGAGACTGCCTGTACACCCTTGCCACGTGAGACTGCCTGTACACCCTTGCCACGTGAGCTGTGGTAGTTGGACGTGCATTAACCTGCGCCACGGAATAGTAGAGATCAGTTTTTTTTTCAGGGATATTCCTGCGCGGGCCCTAAGCCTCTGGCTGGCCCACTAAGTGTTGCTTGTTTCTGTTTTACTTGGGCGGAGTATGAGTATTTATGACTCGTATGGTCGCTATCACAGAGATGATAAAATAGCAAAGCATCAAGCAGAGAACTATAAGTTATAGTTCTACCACTATAAGTACTATAGGGACCCATACTGCTCAGGCAATACAATACAATTTTAGTGTCAGAGTGGTTGACAAATGGAATGCATTAGGAAGTGAAGTGGTGGAGGCTGACTCCATACACAGTTTCAAGTGTAGATATGATAGAGCCCAATAGGCTCAGGAACCTGTACTCCTGTTGATTGACGGTTGAGAGGCGGGACCAAAGAGCCAGAGCTCAACCCCCGCAAACACAACTAGGTGAGTACAATACAATAAAGCAGGTGTGATAAGCAAGAGGATTGACAGCCATTAAAACAAACTACTGTTGACTGAAAGACGTGGCACAAGAGCTAAAGTCCGCCCTGAACTACATATAATTAATTACATACCAGTATATAAATGTGCTGGCAGGGTCGAGTGCTAGCTCCCGGGCCCCACGTTATTGGTGGTCTAGTGCAGTAACTCCCGACTGTTTAGTTCCTAGCAGTGTGGTTACCTACCTTGAGGTGCTTCCGGGGCTTAGCGTCCCCGCGGCCCGGTCGTCGACCAGGCCTCCTGGTTGCCGGACTGATCAACCAGGCTGTTGGACGCGGCTGCTCGCAGCCTGTGTGTACTACTGCAACTATGGCATTACCTTCTGCTCTCTCTCACTCTTCTCTAATTAATTCCATTTACTCACTGTCCTTATGTGTAACATGTTCTTTACTGACACTGCTGTAAAGAACATGGAGAACACGGGCACACAGGGGAGATGTGCTCCCGTGTTCTGCCACTGTGATGTGTGCCCGTGTTCCACCACTGTGATGTGTGCCTGTGTTCTACCACTGTGATGTGTGCCCCGTGTTCTACCACTGTGATGTGTGCCCCGTGTTCTACCACTGTGATGTGTACCCGTGTTCTACCACTGTGATGTGTGCCTGTGTTCTACCACTGTGATGTGTACCCGTGTTCTACCACTGTGATGTGTGCCCCGTGTTCTACCACTGTGATGTGTGCCCGTGTTCTACCACTGTGATGTGTGCCCGTGTTCTACCACTGTGATGTGTGCCCCGTGTTCTACCACTGTGATGTGTGCCCCGTGTTCTACCACTGTGATGTGTGCCCGTGTTCTACCACTGCGATGTGTGCCCGTGTTCCACCATTGTGATGTGTGCCCGTGTTCTACCACTGTGATGTGTGCCCGTGTTCTACCACTGTGATGTGTCCCCGTGTTCTACCACTGTGATGTGTGCCCCGTGTTCTACCACAGGGATGTGTGCCCGTGTTCTACCACTGTGATGTGTGCCCGTGTTCCACCACTGTGATGTGTGCCCCATGTTCTACCACAGGGATGTGTGCCCGTGTTCTACCACTGTGATGTGTGCCCCGTGTTCTACCACAGGGATGTGTGCCCCGTGTTCTACCACAGGGATGTGTGCCCCGTGTTCTACCACTGTGATGTGTGCCCCGTGTTCCACCACTGTGATGTGTGCCCGTGTTCCACCACTGTGATGTGTGCCCGTGTTCCACCACTGTGATGTGTGCCCGTGTTCTACCACTGTGATGTGTGCCCGTGTTCCACCACTGTGATGTGTGCCCGTGTTCTACCACTGGGATGTGTGCCTGTGTTCTACCACTGTGATGTGTGCCCCGTGTTCCACCACTGTGATGTGTGCCCGTGTTCCACCACTGTGATGTGTGCCCGTGTTCCACCACTGTGATGTGTGCCCGTGTTCTACCACTGTGATGTGTGCCCGTGTTCCACCACTGTGATGTGTGCCCGTGTTCTACCACTGGGATGTGTGCCTGTGTTCCACCACTGTGATGTGTGCCCGTGTTCCACCACTGTGATGTGTGCCCGTGTTCTACCACTGTGATGTGTCCCCGTGTTCTATCACTGTGATGTGTGCCCCGTGTTCTACCATAGGGATGTGTGCCCGTGTTCTACCACTGTGATGTGTGCCCCGTGTTCTACCACAGGGATGTGTGCCCCGTGTTCTACCACAGGGATGTGTGCCGCGTGTTCTACCACTGTGATGTGTGCCCGTGTTCTACCACTGTGATGTGTGCCCCGTATTCTACCACTGTGATGTGTCCCCGTGTTCTACCACTGTGATGTGTGCCCGTGTTCTACCCGGCTCCACGTGTTCTCATCACAAGTCAGTAATTAAGAGTCATCACAAGTGAGAGAATGTTAAGTGTGCCGACGACGAGTCACAATAACCTGTGTGATCTGGTCATCATTAGTAAGTGTCTGGGATTCCGTCTCTCTTCAAGTACCTACCAGCGAGCATCAGAAATATTACAGGAACAACCGTGGACATCTTCAAGAGGAAACTAGATTGTTTCCTTCAAGGAGTCCTGGACCAACCGGGCTGTGGTGGGTATGTGGGCCTGCGGGCCGCTCCAAGCAACAGCCTGGTGGACCAAACTCTCACAAGTCAAGTCTGGCCTCGGGCCGGGCTTGGGGAGTAGAAGAACTCCCAGAACCCCATCAACCAGGTGAGGTGGACCTTCCTGTGTTTCCTCATAGTTCAATCCTCGCAGCTCTGGCACCAGATTCGTTGTGTATCTTTGGACTTTTCAAGATGGGTTTTATGCTCCTGTTAGTGAGGGTCTCCAGTTGGGTCGGCACATTCCAATATAGCTCCCACCTGCGTCGTATACAATGTTCTGAAGGCCTTTCTCCTGCATTCCTAGATGTGATTTTAATATTTGAAGCTGTCATACATGCCGATGATGGTATTATATTTATGTTAGTCTCTGGTCCTTAGCTCGGGGTTATGTAAGCTTTCAGGTCTTTCTCTTTTGCTGTTTCAAGTCTGTCTCCATGCTCCCTCCTCAGTTCGCATTAACATTCAGTTGTCTCACTTGAAGTCTAGTTTTCCGACCATTCCTAAGGCTTATCCAGGTCGTCCTGCATCTATGTGCAATGTTATTGTGTTCTCACTCACTTCATTCACTTTCCTTCGTTTGCAAACATTGGTATGAATGTATTACCTACATAATTTTGGTCGTTTATGTATACCAGGAATAACATAGGCCCAAATGCTGACACTTTTGGTACTCTGTGACCTCCTTGAGGTTACCTTGAGGTGCTTCCGGGGCTTAGCGTCCCCGCGGCCCGGTCGTCGACCAGACCTCCTGGTTGCTGGACTGATCAACCAGAGACCAACCTCCCTTCACTGTTAGGTCTCTGTTCGTGTCGTAACAATGTGTGTTTCCTATCAGAGAAGTACTCTCTTATCCAATTGTGCACCCTCTCAATAGACTGCTGTACGAAGGGACTTCGTACAGCAGTCTCTTGTATGGAACTGTATCACATGTCTCCTGACAGTCCACAAGGATACATTATGTTGCCTCCTGTATCGCTGTTTCCTCCAGTAGGTTCCTGGAGCAGGAGTCATCTTCTCCCAAACCAAACTGAGAGACCTGCAAATGATTCACTTCTCGAATATTTTACAGAACAAACATCAACTCCTGGACTCTAGCTTTCAGTCATCGGTTGTCTGTTGTAATGACTGCCAAGGAAGGTGTCGGGCAGGCATCAGGTCAAGGAAACATTGATGCTGGGAACCACGTCCATGTGGAGGAGTCCTCAGGCAGCAGTGTGGTGAAACTTAGGACTTTCTCTAATCAGGCTTTCTTCTTTCTCGGGTGAGGCTACCCACAGTGGGCACCTAGATATTACAGTACTGGTCTGTTATAGGTAGTGTACACTGTTATGAAGGCTTCCTTGTTCAGGTGTTTAAAGGCTTCTTTGTTCAGGTGTTTAAAGGCTTCATTGTTCATGTGTTTAAAGGCTTCATTGTTCAGGTGTTTAAAGGCTTCTTTGTTCAGGTGTTTAAAGGCTTCATTGTTCAGGTGTTTAAAGGCTTCTTTGTTCAGGTGTTTAAAGGCTTCATTGTTCAGGTGTTTAAAGGCTTCTTTGTTCAGGTGTTTAAAGGCTTCTTTGTTCAGGTGTTTAAAGGCTTCTTTGTTCAGGTGTTTAAAGGCTTCTTTGTTCAGGTGTTTAAAGGCTTCATTGTTCATGTGTTTAAAGGCTTCTTTGTTCAGGTGTTTAAAGGCTTCATTGTTCATGTGTTTAAAGGCTTCTTTGTTCAGGTGTTTAAAGGCTTCTTTGTTCAGGTGTTTAAAGGCTTCTTTGTTCAGGTGTTTAAAGGCTTCATTGTTCAGGTATTTAAAGGCTTCATTGTTCATGTGTTTAAAGGCTTCTTTGTTCAGGTGTTTAAAGGCTTCTTTGTTCAGGTGTTTAAAGGCTTCATTGTTCATGTGTTTAAAGGCTTCTTTGTTCGTGTGTTTAAAGGCTTCTTTGTTCAGGTGTTTAAAGGCTTCTTTGTTCAGGTGTTTAAAGGCTTCTTTGTTCAGGTGTTTGTACTGATCCCTGGGGTGGTAATACTGATCCTTGCGGTGGTAATACTGATCCCTGGGGTGGTAATACTGATCCTTGCGGTGGTAATACTGATCCCTGGGGTGGTAATACTGATCCCTGGGGTGGTAATACTGATCCCTGGGGTGGTAATACTGATCCCTGCGGTGGTAATACTGATCCCTGGGGTGGTAATACTGATCCCTGGGGTGGTAATACTGATCCCTGGGGTGGTAATACTGATCCCTGGGGTGGTAATACTGATCCCTGCGGTGGTAATACTGATCCCTGGGGTTGTAATAATGATCCTTGTGGTGGTAATACTGATCCTTGCGGTGGTAATACTGATCCTTGCGGTGGTAATACTGATCCTTGCGGTGGTAATACTGATCCTTGCGGTGGTAATACTGATCCCTGGGGTGGTAATACTGATCCCTGCGGTGGTAATACTGATCCCTGGGGTTGTAATAATGATCCTTGTGGTGGTAATACTGATCCTTGCGGTGGTAATACTGATCCTTGCGGTGGTAATACTGATCCTTGCGGTGGTAATACTGATCCTTGTGGTGGTAATACTGATCCTTGCGGTGGTAATACTGATCCTTGCGGTGGTAATACTGATCCCTGGGGTGGTAATACTGATCCCTGGGGTGGTAATACTGATCCCTGGGGTTGTAATAATGATCCTTGCGGTGGTAATACTGATCCTTGCGGTGGTAATACTGATCCTTGCGTTGGTAATACTGATCCCTGGGGTGGTAATACTGATCCCCGGGGTGGTAATACTGATCCCTGCGTTGGTAATACTGATCCCTGGGGTGGTAATACTGATCCCCGGGGTGGTAATACTGATCCCTGCGTTGGTAATACTGATCCCTGGGGTGGTAATACTGATCCCCGAGGTGGTAATACTGATCCCTGCGTTGGTAATACTGATCCCTGGGGTAGTAATACTGATCCCCGGGGTGGTAATACTGATCCTTGCGGTGGTAATACTGATCCTTGCGGTGGTAATACTGATCCTTGCGGTGGTAATACTGATCCCTGCGTTGGTAATACTGATCCCTGGGGTGGTAATAATGATCCTTACGGTGGTAATACTGATCCCTGGGGTGGTAATAATGATCCTTACGGTGGTAATACTGATCCCTGGGGTGGTAATAATGATCCTTACGGTGGTAATACTGATCCCTGGGGTGGTAATAATGATCCTTACGGTGGTAATACTGATCCCTGGGGTGGTAATACTGATCCCCGGGGTGGTAATACTGATCCCTGCGTTGGTAATACTGATCCCTGGGGTAGTAATACTGATCCCCGGGGTGGTAATACTGATCCTTGCGGTGGTAATACTGATCCTTGCGGTGGTAATACTGATCCTTGCGGTGGTAATACTGATCCTTGCGGTGGTAATACTGATCCTTGCGGTGGTAATACTGATCCCTGCGTTGGTAATACTGATCCCTGGGGTGGTAATAATGATCCTTACGGTGGTAATACTGATCCCTGGGGTGGTAATAATGATCCTTACGGTGGTAATACTGATCCCTGGGGTGGTAATAATGATCCTTACGGTGGTAATACTGATCCTTGCGGTGGTAATACTGATCCTTGCGGTGGTAATACTGATCCTTGCGGTGGTAATACTGATCCTTACGGTGCTCCGCTCGTCACTCCATTCTCAGCTCTCCAACCTCACCATTACCCATTTGTTTCGTGTCAGGTCGGTATTCTCTCACCGAGTTCAGTGCATTACTTGGTCGTGTTTCCCCAGACTGTGTAGTAGTAACCGCCCGTGTGGGACACCATCGCAGGCTTTCAGGCAATATATATATATTGCCTGAATATATATTGCCTGAATATATATTGCCTGAATATATATTGCCCGCCAAACACACACCGAAACTACGACGTTGGTACAACGTTCGAACAAGTTTTAACACCTCCTAACCAGTTATAACAACCAATATAGCAAGTTGTAACAACGTTCTAATACGTCATAAACACGTTAAGCCAAGATGTAAGAACTTTATTACAAGTTGTAACAAGCAGAAAATAGAGACAGTTACAGTTTGTGTTTCCAGGGATGCTATATGCTATATGCATATCCTATATGCATATATGCATATCCTATATGCTTCATCACTATTTATGTCCCTTATCCTTTCCCCCATTTATGCCTTATTCCCCGTTTACGATGTACTCCTCGCCTGTTTGTTTTATGCCTCCCTCCCCCTAATGGTATCAGTCCAATACGCTCAGCACTGTCCCTTCACTTGAGAATGAACCAGGTAGGTTCGAAACGTTGTGTATATTTATAATAAGTGTAATACATTATACAGTTAATTATTTATTTTTCTTCACCTCGAACAAAGATGATATTTGGAGGAATCCTCTTCCAATTAATCGAAGTTGTAAGAGCAGTAGTCAGAGGAATAATATATATATATATATATATATATATATATATATATATATATATATATATATATATATATATATATATATATATACATATATACATATACGTATGATACATGGTGTGCGGACAAAAGGAAGTATGGAGCCCTAGCCACCTGTAGAACAATTACGGTCACAAAAAGTTAATCTGGTGTGCATAAAACAATTACCGGCGAGGAGGGGCCGCCGGCGACCATAGCCGCGCCTCGCACAACTATAAAGAAATTATGAAGAAGGTGGTGAAATGCTCCTTTATACCTGACGCAGCTGTCGGCGCAGCTGTCGGCACAGGGGTGTGCGCGCGCAGCTTCAGGAGGGCGCCTTCGCTGGTGCCGCCGCCGCCGCTTCTGCGCGACTCCTCGCCGTCTTCTGAGTCGTGGATGAACCTCTTATTGGTTTTCTCAAGAAGCAACTTCACAAGCACCCAAAAAAAAAATTGGATTAACGAAACGAGGGCGAAATATTTTGGGAATGTTTGATGTGTTGTGAAGAATGTTGGTGGGTGTGGCGCGCGGCCTCACCTGGCTGCCAGAGGCTCGACGATCACCGGAGCGGACGAAGCCTCTTATTGTCACTACTAATTATCATTAATATTCTACTACCATTATTGTGTAGAAATACACGGGAATAACCAGCTCACTCTTTGTACAACTATCTTATAAGTAAATATAACAGGGGTAGATAACTCTCATCAATAATAATAATAGTTATCTTTTTTTGGATATAAGGTATAATTAACTTAAATGAACGATAGTAATTTTTAAAGCCCTCCACCCAACCTTTTAGCCTTTGTTAAACATATTTAAATTTGCTACCTGAGAGCAGGTAGTAAACACGTAGCCTCCGTAATGCATGCAAATGTTATGATTTTAAAATTGAAGTGTTGCCCCCTCACTTTGAGGTCGCTTACTGCCAGACGTAAGATGATAATTATTTACCGGTTCTCTGTCGGTTTAGGCGTCATCTCGCCCATTGATCTGCATCATTTACCAGCGGACGGAAGAGGGCGCGGGCTGGCTCCTCCGGGAAGGATATTATATGATTATACGCCTCGTATAAATTTGGCGTAAAGTGCGCGTATTTTGTGACTCAGTTTCTTGTTGCAAAGAAAAGGCGGGTGGGCGGAGACGGTGACGTCACAACCATCAGTCAGCTGGCGCGTACTGCTCGCTGATTGGTCGACCGCCGCGGGGGAAAAAAACCCGCGCAAAATGGAGGGCCAAAACGTGCAATCGGCTCTTGACTCGTCTCGTATTTCTCAGTTTTCCCCGGCAACTTAACTCCGCCTGGAAGTGAAGATTGATCACTATATACGAACTGAAGAGCGGCAGGAGCCCTTGAAGGCTCGAACCGGTGCCTGTTGTATCCGGACCATGGGGTGGGGGGGAGGGGGGACGACGACTCGTCAGTAAACAATGAAGTGTGTGGCCGATAAGACGTCCGTCTGTCCGTCACCCGCACTCTCCGGCTCCCTGCCTCCTCCTCCTACCAACCATTACCTCCTGTCCACTCCCGTCCCTTCGGTTTATGACAGCTTCCCTGGACGGATAGTTCCGTTGATCACAAACCCTGCTGGTTGACCGCCAACAACTGCCAACCCGAAGGCTCCCGCTACCGGTATTATAAAGGATATCGAGATAATTTCTTCTCCGTATCCTCCATCCCCAATTCAGAAGCTATAAAAAAATGAATTTCGATTAACATTTAATTCCAAAGTCTAGATCACTCCGTTCCCCCGGGCCACCCGCTCCGAACAACTGACAATCATTTGCCTTCTGCAGACGACTACGAACTAGTCCCGTTGTCCGATATCAAATGCCAACATCATTCCAACTCTGATATTCACCTTTAAACGACAGACATTGACTGTCACAAGGCTGATATTGACAGTCACGAGGGGCAGACATTGACAGTCACGAGGACAGACATTGACAGTCACGAGGACAGACATTGACAGTCACGAGGACAGACATTGACAGTCACGAGGACAGACATTGACAGTCACGAGGACAGACATTGACAGTCACGAGGACAGACATTGACAGTCACGAGGACAGACATTGACAGTCACGAGGACAGACATTGACAGTCACGGTTATAATGTATTAATGATCATACACAGAAAGACCATAAATATACAGTAAGATCCAGAGAGAAATCATACTAACGTCATGAATCAATGAAATATTTATACATTGAAAAAATAAACACAGCATTGAAAATACACAGTATTGAAATACAGAGCATTGAAAATACACAGTATTGAAATACAGAGCATTGAAAATACACAGTATTGAAATACAGAGCATTGAAAATACACAGTATTGAAATACAGAGCATTGAAAATACACAGTATTGAAATACAGAGCATTGAAAATACACAGTATTGAAATACAGAGCATTGAAAATACACAGTATTGAAATACAGAGCATTGAAAATACACAGTATTGAAATACAGAGCATTGAAAATACACAGTATTGAAATACAGAGCATTGAAAATACACAGTATTGAAATACAGAGCATTGAAAATACACAGTATTGAAAATACTGTACTGTTTTCTAACAGCATTTTCGTAATTAAACAATACATGTATATCAAAAAGTTTCAAGGCCTTGACAATATTTTCGAACCCAGAAAAATATGGTAAACATAACACTTTTTTTGGCGAATTTGCTACGGGAAACTTCTAAAAAACTCTGTGGATAACAAAACTCTGTGGATAACAAAGCTTGAGACGAATAGAATCAACATTCTTAAGCTTTTCATCCAAGAAGACTGGCGACTTTAAGAAAGAGAAAAGATTCGTACTGGAATCCTCTTTCTTAAATTCATCTTCATTTAGAAAAAAAGTTGAAAAAATTACTCTCTTCATTTTATAATTTTACTGGGCCTAGCGAGTGTTCCTAATGGATGCAGTTCGCTGAAGAATTCTTCAAGTTCTTCAGAAGCAGAAGGAAAGTGGAGACGTGTTGGCTATAGTGATCCAATATATATATTCCATGTAGGATGAAGAGAAATGAGGTGTTACCCAGGCCACACACTAGAAAGTGAAGGGACGACGACGTTTCGGTCCGTCCTGGACCACAATCGACTTGAGAATGGTCCAGGACGGACCGAAACGTCGTTGTCCCTTCATTTTCTAGTGTGTGGTCTGGTCAACATACTTCAGCCACGTTATTGTGACTCCTCGTCTGTAGGTGTTACCCAGGTGAAGGATTGTTTAATCTTTCAGTCGGTTAGAGCAGTAGTTATATAAACTGGCAGTTCTGTCTTGGTCTTGTAGATGGTTGGACGTACCTAAGTTTAAGCTAGCTATTGAATGTTGGGCGAGTGTTTGGTGTGTAGTGCTTCCGCTATGTCGAGTAAAATGAGTATATTTGGCCAGCTATTGTAATGGCCGGTTTATGTGTAGAAATTATGTGAACGTTAATGGAGCCTTGTTGTTGTTACACTGCCAAATATATTTTACGTCCACTATGGGCTCACCATAGCCCGTGCTACTTGGAACTTTTTGTTCCACGTAGCGAATCTTAAACAACAACAACAACAACATGCCAAATATGAAATGAGGTGCTGGTGGGAGACTTGTTCATAAACAAATTACCTGTCTTCTTACTCTTGTAGTAAATGATGTATTGTATCTTGTGTTTACTCTTGGTACGAGTCACGCTTCTGGTGACTGTGACTTACAGGACACCTTCGCTCATCTGTGGTTCCTGGAGAAGTGTTTCATCAATGGGTCAGGTTGTGTAGCCTTGACCACTTCATCAGCAGCATCATGGTAGTACACTTTCCTTTTAATAATATTGGAGCCCTCTTAGACTCGGTTACAACTTCTTGAGGTTATCTTGAGATGATTTCGGGGTTTTAGTGTCCCCGCGGCCCGGTCCTCGACCAGGCCTCCACCCCCAGGAAGCAGCCCGTGACAGCTGACTAACACCCAGGTACCTATTTTACTGCTAGGTAACAGGGGCATAGGGTGAAAGAAACTTTGCCCATTGTTTCTCGCCGGCGCCTGGGATCGAACCCAGGACCACAGGATCACAAGTCCAGTGTGCTGTCCGCTCGACCGACCGGCTCCCCCCCAACTATCTCTGGGAATTCTCATTATCTGCTGATGTAGACCTGACCAAATGTAAACTGTGTCAACAAAATTATTCGCACACCCTCCGTCACTATGTGATGGAGTGCGACAAGATACGTGAATTCAGAGACAATTTTATAACAAATGTTCAAGAGCAGGAGATGAGTCACAATAACGTGGATAAAGTATGTTGACCAGACCACACACTAGAAGGTGAAGGGACGACGACGTTTTGGTCCGTCCTGGACCATTCTTAAGTCGATTGAGACTTGACTTCAGACAGTAGACTTGAGAATGGTCCAGGACGGACCGAAACGTCGTCGTCTCTTCACCTTCTAGTGTGTGGTCTGGTCAACACTGTTCAAGAAATGTGTAAATATTTAACTCAAAATGATCTGCTGGCAGAAGTCTTGGCCTAACATCCCCAGTTTGCTAACTGTAGGTAGTAACTAAGTGATTGTAACCTATCCACCGTTGCCCACTGGATGCGGAGCGGTGTGCAGGACAAACATATCAATTGTGACACTAGCTCTCCACATATTAAACTTGCTTAACTTAGAAACTGTACTTTAGAAAACTAGTCGATCTCGAGCCCATTGTTGATGTGACGATATGTATTGAATTTTGTAACTAGCTCATCAAGACTGTAACTAGCTTAGCTACATGAACTGTGGGGTTCAGTCCTTGAGCCCATTATGTTGCCTCTGTAACCCTTTTCACTACCGCCCACAAGATGGGTATGGGGTGCATAATAAATGAACTGAACTGAACCTTCGGATGACCTCCACATAACCATTAGAGTATCAGTTATGGACAAGGACCTGCTTCACTCTACTGAGTTCCTGCCCATCCACCATCCACCTGGACCTGTGTGTAAGGCCACGACTGACGTATGCGTCAAAAACCCATCGATTGTATTGGTCAGGACACTCACTGCTAGCATTAATACATTCCTGTGTTAATTACAGTCTCCGTGGTGTACTGGTAAGACACTCGCCTGGCGTTCCGCGAGCGCTATGTCATGGGTTCGTATCCTGGCCGGGGAGGATTTACTGGGCGCAAATCCTTAACTGTAGCCTCTGTTTAACGCAACAGTAAAATGTGTACTTGGATGAAAAAACGATTCTTCGCGGCGGGGATCGTATTCCAGGGACCTGCCCGAAACGCTACGCGTACTAGTGGCTCTACAAGAATGCAATAACTCTTGTATATATCTCAAAAATTCCTCCCTAGTCACAATTCCTTTCAGAGACTAGGAAACAGTTACATCTAGGAAAGGCAACTTACCTTTACTCTCCATCTTGTAAATGAAACAAGAACGGAATTTTGCTCGAAATCTTCCTTGAGCAGAAGACGCCCTTGTTCCTGTCAGGTACCTGCAAAAAAAAATGTCAACATACCATCAGAAGACGTCAAGTTTAATTAACGTCTAGAACTCCAGGTAAACAGAACTTTCTAGAAATCTAGGAAGAACAGAAATAACAAATCTTCAATAGAACAGGGAGAGGGGACAACCCGTGGCAACACTATCTACTTGTTTCACAGGAAGCCATCGGGGCTCACGAAAGGTATCTTTTCTCACATGCTTCGAGTAGTTAGAATAAGTACGTATTCTGGGATGTCAAGAGCGGTACAAGCTGGAGCCCGATAAACATTTTATCCATCATTCCAATTGTGTCATTCACGGGCACACTGGGGACCGAAGGAGGTCTTAGTCCCGACGTAAATGATCCTCGCAAGAAGTCAGCTAATTTCTGGGGAAACTTAAGGCTGAGAGCCCTCGCCTAGTATGGGTGATCAGGGTGTTGAGTCCCTTAGCCAGGCTGTACCTGGGTGTAGGTATCAGGGTGTTGAGTCCCTTAGCTAGGCTGTACCTGGGTGTAGGTATCAGGGTGTTGAGTCCCTTAGCCAGACTGTACGTGGGTGTAGGTATCAGGGTGTTGAGTCCCTTAGCCAGGCTGTACCTGGGTGTAAGTATCAGGGTGTTGAGTCCCTTAGCCAGGCTGTACGTGGGTGTAAGTATCAGGGTGTTGAGTCCCTTAGCCAGGCTGTACGTGGGTGTAAGTATCAGGGTGTTGAGTCCCTTAGCCAGGCTGTACCTGGGTGTAGGTATCAGGGTGATCATGGGTCCAAGAATGCTGCCAGGTTGACAGGTCTTGACAGTGCCATAAGCACACCCAGGCTCGTACTCTCCAGATGACCCTCAGAAAGGTTCCATAGTGATCCTTCGGAATATAATTTGATCAGAGAAGATTACCTATATTTTCTCCATATATTCATCATCATTGAGAATGCATATATTGGCAACTTATCACTTCTAACGGTAATTTCCTTGTAGATTCCTTAGGCTGGCTCCAGCAAGAAAATGTAGTGGAGGATGTGTTGTGACTGATGTGTGTCTTGTGTAGCTGTGTTCTGTACTCCCCTTATTGTGCTAGCCGGGGGTTGAGCTTTGGCTCTTTGGTCCCCCCTCTCAACTGTCAATCAACTGGTGTACAGATTCTGGCGCATATTGGGCTCTATCATATCTACATTTGAAACTGTGTATGGAGTCAACCTCTACCACATCACTACTTAATGCATTCCATTTATTAACTACTCTGACATTGAAAAAAAATAATCTAATGTCTCTGTGGCTCATTTGGGTACTAAGTTTCCACCTGTGTCCCCTTGTTCGTGTTCCACCCACGCTAAATAGTTTGTCTTCGTCCGCTCTGTCAATTCCTCGGAGAATTTTGTAAGTGTTGAGCATGTCTCCCCTTACTCTTCTGTCTTCCAGGGACGTGAGGTTTATCTCCCGTAGCCTTTCCTTGTAGCTCACACCTCTCAGTTGTGGGAATAGTCTGGTGACATACCTCTGAATCTTTTCTAACCTGTCTTGTGTTTAACTAGGTATGGACTCCAGGCTGGAGCTGCATACTCAAGGATTGGTCTGACATAAGTGGTATACAGGATTCTGAATGATTCCTTACACAAGTTTCTAAAGGTAGTTCTTATGTTGGCCAGTCTAGCATATTCCGCCATGATATCCTTTTGATGTGGGCCTCTGGGGACAGGTTCGGTGTGATATCAACCCCCAGATCTTTCTTTCTATTTGACTCTTGAAGGATTTCACCTCCCAGGTGGTACCTTGTGTTCAGTCTCCTGCTCCCTTCGCCTAATTTCACTACTTTACATTTTCCTGAGTTAAACTTTAGCAGCCATTTTCTAGACCATTCCTCCAGTTTGTCCAGGTCATCCTGTAGTCTCTGTCTAACTTCATCCGTCTTGATTGTTCTCATAATTTTTGCATCATCAGCAAACATTGAGAGGAATGAGTCTATGCTTTCTGGAAGATCATTTACATATATTAGGAAGAGGATAAGTCCAAGTACAGAGCCCTGTGGGACTCCGCTGGTAACATCTCGCCACTCTGATGTCTTCCCCCTCGCTGTTTCCTGTTGCTTAAATACTCCCTTATACATAGAAGCCTGGAGCCTCCGTGAAGCTGTCCTGTGTGTGGCTCTTCACTAGACCATAAATTTGATATAAATATTTTCACTAAAATTGTCAGTTGATATTTTCATCAAACAAACCGATAAATATTTTTTATCGTGCCAAAGACCCAATTTTAAATCGCATGTTGTATTTTTCAACTTAGAATTAAGATCTTCATCAGTTATTTATATACATTATATATATATATATATATATATATATATATATATATATATATATATATATATATATATATATATATATATATATATATATATATATATATATATATAATCCCAGGGTTAAGGGATCCTGTACATCAGTTGCAGTGCTGGTTACCTTGAGGTGTTTCCGGGGCTTAGCGTCCCCGCTCCTTCTGGTGGTGAGACCAGGTGCTTCTGGCAGTGTGGGTTCGAATCACTTCTGGGGTGTGAGTTTTCAGTTGCATCTATGCCTGGAGACCGTTCAAGCTTGTTCGTGTGTACATATATATATATATATATATATATATATATATATATATATATATATATATATATATATATATATATATATATATATATATATATATATATATGTCGTACCTAGTAGCCAGAACGCACTTCTTAGCCTACTATGCAAGTCCCGATTTGCCTAATAGGCCAAGTTTTCATGAATTAATGTTTTTTCGACTACCTAACCTACCTACCCTAACCTACCGTAACTGTTTCGGCTACCTAACCTACCTAACCTAACTTTTTCGACTACCTAATCTACCTAACCTAACCTAACCTAACTTTTTCGACAACCTAACCTACCTAACCTAACCTAACCTAACCTACCTTTTTCGGTTACCTAACCCAACCTAACCTATAAAGATAGGTTAGGTTAGGTTAGGTAGGGTTGGTTAGGTTCGGTCATATATCTACGTTAATTTTAACTCCAATAAAGAAAAATTGACCTCATACATAATGAAAAGGGTAGATTTATCATTTCATAAGAAAAAATTAGAGAAAATACATTAATTCAGGAAAACTTGGCTTATTAGGCAAATCGGGCCATGAATAGTAGGCCAAAAAGTGCGTTCTGGCTACTAGGTACGACATATATATATATATATATATATATATATATATATATATATATATATATATATATATATATATATATATATATATATATATATATATATTTAATGCTTGACGCTGGACGATGTAGGTCGTTGAAGTTCCCTTCAACAGGTTCAGAAGCATGTTGTTGTTGTTTGTTTAAGATTCGCCACCGGGAACAAAAAGTTCCAAGTAGCACGGGCTATGGTGAGCCCGTAAGAGTTCGGAAACCGCGAAAGAGAGTGTATACGTAGTAGCAGGAAGTTCACCAAGCAGGTGTAGTGAGAGGGAGTGTGCAAGTTGAGTCTTGGTCAACAGCAGGATAAGGAACACCTAAGATGCAAGGTGCCTCTTCATATGTGCAGTGCTTGCTATTATCTTGGTATGGTGGAGGCCTGGTCGAGGACCGGGCCGCGGGGACACTAAAAAGCCCCGAAATCATCTCAAGATAACCTCAAGATAGATCTTACTGCCTCGGCTGCCTCTAGTTTCATGTGTGTCAATTATATTGTTGGTGATGGTAGTGGTGGAGAGTGTTGGGGGGGGGGGGAGAGTGGTAGTCCCCGATGGTGGTAGTGGTGGTGGTGGTGTGTGTGTGTTGGGGAGGGGAGGGGGGTGACGAGAGTGTGGGTGTGGGGGGTGGTGGTGGGGGCTTCTGGTATAATTACCATGATGAACTCCTCGTTGCTCCATCACCTCCATTATACCTTTATTTATTCCCCTAATTACCGTTCCCGGGATGAGTTAGTTAAGGATGGCTTCGGTGATTGGTCCCAGACGGAGTGATTGGTCCCAGGCACAGTGGGCACTACACAAGCCCCAGGACACACCAAACACTGCACTTTGCCACACTCAGGGCTCAACACCTCAACTTACAATACACACACACACACATTATATATATATATATATATATATATATATATATATATATATATATATATATATATATATATATATATATATATATATATATATATATATATATATATATATATAATATATATATATATATATAATATATATATATATATATATATATATATATATATATATATATATATATATATATATATATATATTCATTGATATGTTTATGTGATCTACGTGTATTGAAGTGTTGTGGTTGTATCATACAACATCTTGTCTTGTATTGTTTGTGTATTCTGTATGCCTTCAAAATGTGTTAATACACGAAAGCGCTCGGATTATTTTCGTTTTCCTTTCCTAATTGTTACTTATCATAAGGCAAGTAAAGTAAGGTGAAGTTACTTACCTAATGGTTAATTACCTTAATTACCTAAAGTAAGGTAAGGTTACCTTACCTTAATATCTTACGGTGAGTAGCCATAAGGAGAGAAGCGGTTGAGTGTGTGTATATTTACTATTTGTATCTGCAGAATCGAGCTATTAGCTCTTGGACTCCGCCTTTACATACTTCTCTCTAACTCGCGAACAAGAAGTTCTTAATATTAAGAAACCGTTTAGATTCAAAAGGAACTTTTCAAAAAGTGATTTCAAAATAAGTACACTATTGAGATGAAGAGTGCATGCACGTGTCGATTGTTCTTTCGTCTCCTTCATAGGCCTTCCTACATCTGGGTAAAGTTATTCTTGCCCTAAGAAGGTGATTACCCGACCCTAATGATTAGGTCTCCCCGAGCAGACGACGAGCTGCAGTAACGTGAAGATATGACGACCGAACCCCACGCCAGAAAGTGATTGGAAAAGACAATGTTTCGGTCCATCCATTTTCCAGAAGTGTGAGGTGTGTTGGGACTCATGAGTATGACGTACAAGTATGTGGGACTTGGGACTTCCTAGTATGAGTTCGTGAGAGTATGTGGGGGTATTGCTGTCAGCCTCTCCTCCCCCTGTGTGGTGTGTCACGGGTCTTATTTAGGCGGGAGAGGTTCTCGCAGTATAGTCCCTGGTGTGTGGGGTCCTTGGGGTGTGTGGACCCCTGTACACGTGGACCCCAGCACACGTGGACCCCAGCACACATGGACCCCCACACAGACCCCCGCTGCCACCAACAGCGGGTGAGGAACAAGGCTCCCACAAGCTAAACACCACCCTACAACACCACCCTACAACACCACCCTACAACACCACCCTACAACACCACCCTACAACACAACCCTACAACACCACCCTACAACACCACCCTACAACACCACCCTACAACACCACCCTACAACACCACCCTACAACACCACCCTACAACACAACCCTACAACACCACCCTACAACACCACCCTACAACACCACCCTACAACACCACCCTACAACACCACCCTACAACACCACCCTACAACACAACCCTACAACACCACCCTACAACACCACCCTACAACACCACCCTTATTGAACCACCAATTTCCAAGGCAATAGGCAGGAGGTTCATAGTTATACGTTTATGTCTTTGACACATACAAGTTACTAGAAAGATTAATTAGACACACCTTGATGGACGGTGTGACTGTACTTTCCTAGACTGCCAGGAAGCCTTTGGCATTATTCTGTAAGAGCCATTGAACCACCCGGCTGGTGTAAATAGCAGTAAATAGCAAGGGGATAAATTTTTCCACGTCTTCTTCTGGAAAAGAAAACGTGGAGGGGAAGATACCAGCCACAGACAGAACGGATGGTTCCCCACTCTTAAGCTTATCGAGGACCCCCTTAGCTAATGCTAGGACTGACCTTCACCAGGATGAACCCCCACAACACTCACCTGACTCCTTGAGGTTATCTTGAGATGATCTCGGGGCTTCGTGTCCCCGCGGCTACCTTAATGTCCTCCTAGCTACCCATTTATTCACATTCAAATTGAAATAGGTTTATTGAGGTATATATACACACAAAGGGGATGAGGCAGCTCAAGCTATTCTCACCCCGTTCAGTACAACGTGTTCATATATATGTATATAGACACACATTATACAATAAGCATATTATCGAACATTCCGTGTGATAAACATAGACATTTCTTCCTTCCCATTTATTGCGCCTCAGGCGTATCAATCTTGGGAGAGTTATCAAGACCACCACAACAGTTGACTGAGAAGGCAGCAAGTATAGTAGAGCCTCAAGACTGAGGCAATTATCAGGGGGGAAAACGCCAAGCCATTACGAAGGGGTCAGGATAAGGATTTGGGATGGGACGGGGGGAAGGAATGGTGCCCAACCACTTGGACGGTCCGGGATGGAACGCCGACCTGCATAAAGCGAGACCGTCGCTCAAGACTGAGATAAAGTGTCTTCAGTGTGGGAGTTGTGGACAAGAGGGAGGGAGGTGAGGCTAACATTGTGTTCACCTTTAACAGTACTTATGACAGGTAACAAGAGAGGCGGGAGTTACGTGCATAACACGACAGGTAATTCAAAATTCGAGTTCCAGGAACTGACGATTGACTATTAAGCCTCATCTTGGTAAGTACACACACACACACACACGTGTGTGTGTGTGTGTGTGTGTGTGTGTGTGTGTGTGTGTGTGTGTGTGTGTGTGTGTGTGTGTGTGTGTGTGTGTGTGTGTGTGTGTGTGTGTGTGTGTGTGTGTGTGTGTGTGTGAAAAAATGATCATTGATTGACAGTTGAGAGGCGGGCCGAAAAAGCAGAGCTCAACCCCCGCAAGCACAAATAGGTGCTTGCGAAACAAATTGGTAGTTCCTTTACTCTGATGCTTCTGTTTACCTAGCAATAAATAGGTACCTGGGTGTTAGACAGCTGCTACGGGCTGCTTCTTGGGTGTGCGTGTGTGTTAAAGACAAATATATGTAGCAGATATAATAGAGGAAAAATAGATTGGTTAGAAAGGCGGGGTCCAAGAGCTAATTCTGCAGACACAGAAGCAGTATTAGAACAAAAGATGCAGCATCCAGGGCCAAGCATCAGCCTAAACTGCTCTATAACCCCAAGAGAAAGACGTCGGAAAGTGACGGGGCTCCACAAGAGAGAAGGAACCTTGAGATTATCTTGAGGTTATCTTGAGGTTATCTTGAGATGATTTCGGGGCTTTTAGTGTCCCCACGGCCCGGTCCTCGACCAGGCCTGCACCCCCAGGAAGCAGCCCGTGACAGCTGACTAAGTCCCAGGTACCTATTTACTGCTAGGTAACAGGGGCATTCAGGGTGAAAGAAACTTTGCCCATTTGTTTCTGCCTCGTGCGGGAATCGAACCCGCGCCACAGAATTACGAGTCCTGCGCGCTATCCACCAGGCTACGAGGCCCCCACAGGAAATAATAAGAAAGTGCATGAAGAATTTAAATGCTTCGAGGAAGCTTTCAATCAGGAACAGAGGCTGTCTTAGATTACTTAGAATCAAAAGAATACTTAGACCACGAATATGCTCTCCAGACATCAGCATGGATTCAGCAATTCAAAAATAAACACTTCTTGATCAACTTACAAGAGTTCAATAAGATGTCAACGAGGAAACAGGAGAGAAAAGGTTCAGAAGACAGCACAGCATCCTCCAGAACTGTATATAAGCAGATTGTCGAAGGGTTCGTCATGTGATACATTGTGTCTAGACCTTATATTATGGTACGCGGTGAGAATAGCTTGAGCTACCTCATCCCTTTGTGTGTATTTTACCTCAATAAACTTATTTCAATTTCAATTTCAATTCAATCCCAGGAAACACCATACTCCCCCCAGGACACACCATACTCCCCCCAGGACACACCATACTCCCCCCAGGACACACCATACTCCCCCCCAGGACACACTATACTCCCCCAGGACACACCATACTCCCCCAGGACACACCATACTCCCCCCAGGACACGCCATACTCCCCCCAGGACACACCATATTCCCCCCAGGACACACCATACTCCCCCAGGACACACCATACTCCCCCCAGGACAAACCATACTCCCCCCCAGGACACACCATACTCCCCCAGGACACACCATACTCCCCCCCAGGACACACCATACTCCCCCCTAGGACACACCATACTCCCCCCCAGGACACACCATACTCCCCCCCAGGACACACCATACTGCCCCCAGGACACACCATACTCCCCCCCAGGACACACCATACAACGACGACCATCAAAACAATAGTGAAGATCAACGTGTCATATTAGTCATGATATTGTCGTCTATAACAAGAGTTGACAAGGGGGAGGTTGACAGTTTGACCGTCTAAACGTGCAAGTTGGCAGGTTGCCGGGTTCCGTGTCACGACTGGGATGACAGGTTGGCTGACGTCCTGACCGCTGACGGTTTGAAACTGGTTGACGGCTCGACAGGGGATTGGTTGACGTGTTGACGAGACAGAGCTGGAGGCTTGTGGTTGGGGCAAGGTGGTTATTACACCAGCTCTCTGTCTCTCGCAAATTATGGCCACAACGGTCCGCACCTCGCTACCCGCTTAACCCGCACCTCGCTACCCGCTTAACCCGCTACCCGCTTAACCCGCACCTCGCTACGCGCTTAATCCGCACCTCGCTACCCGCTTAACCCGCTACCCGCTTAACCCGCACCTCGCTACGCGCTTAATCCGCACCTCGCTACCCGCTTAACCCCGCTACCCGCTTAACCCACACCCCGCTACCCGCTTAACCCGCACCTCGCCCTCCGCTTAACCCGCACCTCGCCCTCCGCTTAACTCGCACCTCGCCCTCCGCTTAACCCGCACCTCGCCCTCTGCTTAACCCGCACCTCGCCCTCCGCTTAACCCGCACCTCGCCCTCCGCTTAACCCGCACCTTGCTATGCGCTTAACCTGCACCTCGCTACGCGCTTAACCCGCACCTCACTACCCGCTTAACCCGCACCTCGCTACCCGCTTAACCCGCACCTCGCTACCCTCTTAACCCACTACCCGCACCTCGCTATCTGCTTAACCCGCACCCCGCTACCTGCTTAACCCGCACCCCGTTACCCGCTTAACCCGCACCTCGCTACAAGCTTAACCCTCTACCTGCTTAACCCGCACCTCACCCTCCGCTCAACCCTCTACCCGCTTAACCCGCACCTCGCCCTCCGTTTAACCCGCACCTCGCCCTCCGCTTAACCCGCACCTCGCCCACCGCTTAACCCGCACCTCACCCTCCGCTTAACCCACACCTCGCCCTCTGCTTAACCCGCTACCTGCTTAACCCGCACCTCGCCCCCCGCTTAACCCGCTACCTGCTTAACCCGCACCTCGCCCTCCATTTAACCCACAACACGCTTAACCCGCACCTTGTTCTCTGCTTAACCTGCCACATGCTTAACCCGCATATTGTCCTCCGCTTAACCCGCACCTCGCCCTCCGCTTAACCTGCACCTCACCCTCCGCTTAACCCACACCTCGCCCTCCGCTTAACCCGCACCTTGCCCTCTGCTTAACCCGCACCTCGCCCTCCGCTTAACCCCCACCTCACCCTCCGCTTAACCCACACCTCGCCCTCCGCTTAACCCGCACCTTGCCCTCTGCTTAACCCTCACCTCACCCTCCGCTTAACACGCACCTCGCCCTCTGCTTAACCCGCACCTCGCCCTCCACTTAACCCCCACCTCGCCCTCCGCTTAACCTGCACCTCACCCTCCGCTTAACCTGTACCTCGCCCTCCGCTTAACCCACACCTCGCTCTCCGCTTAACCCCCACCTCGCCCTCCGCTTAACCCTCACCTCACCCTTTGCTTAACCCGTACCTCACCCTCCGCTTAACTTACTACCCGCTTAACCTGCACCTCGCCCTTTTCTTAACTCGCACCTCGCCCTTCACTTATACAACACCAAGCCACGAACAACTGATAACCTTGGTGAAAATGATGTGGGTAACTGGGATGAGATAACGAAGCCAGGAAGACAAGAGTGATAACTGGGGCGAGGCAAGGACGGTCAGGAAGACAAGTGATAACTGGGGCGAGGCAAGGACGACCAGGAAGACAAGTGATAACTGGGGCGAGGCAAGGACGACCAGGAAGACAAGTGATAACTGGGGCGAGGCAAGGACGACCAGGAAGGCAAGTGATAACTGGGGCGAGGCAAGGACGACCAGGAAGACAAGTGATGACTGGGGCGAGGCAAGGACGACTAGGAAGACAAGTGATAACTGGGGCGAGGCAAGGACGACCAGGAAGACAAGTGATAACTGGGGCGAGGCAAGGACGACCAGGAAGGCAAGTGATAACTGGGGCGAGGCAAGGACGACCAGGAAGGCAAGTGATAACTGGGGCGAGACAAGGACGACCATGAAGACAAGTGATAACTGGGGCGAGGCAAGGAGGACCAGGAAGACAAGTGATAACTGGGGCGAGGCAAGGACGACGAGGACGGCAAGAGTGATAACTGGGGCGAGGCAAGGACGGCCAGGAAGCCAAGTGATAACTGGGGCGAGGCAAGGACGACCAGGATAACTGGGGCGAGGCAAGGACGACCATGAAGACAAGTGATAACTGGGGCGAGGCAAGGACGACCATGAAGACAAGTGATAACTGGGGCGAGGCAAGGACGACCATGAAGACAAGTGATAACTGGGGCGAGGCAAGGACGACCAGGAAGGCAAGTGATAACTGGGGCGAGGCAAGGACGACCATGAAGACAAGTGATAACTGGGGCGAGGCAAGGACGACCAGGAAGACAAGAGAGGAGAAAGCGACGACCGGCTCCTCACCACGTCTCTGTAGGAGACACCAATTAGGAGAGGAAATAAAGAAAGGTCTGATATGTAATTTGGGTGCCGTGCCTGGCCAGCGATGAGAGAGCCCACCTCCCGTAAATCTCTACACCCCCAGTATTACTGCGGCCAGCACTGTCTGCTGCTGCTGCTGCTGATGGGTGCTGCTGCTGCTGATGGTGCTGGTGATGGGTGCTGCTGCTGCTGATGGGTGCTGCTGCTGCTGATGGTGCTGCTGATGGTGCTGCTGCTGATGGTGCTGCTGATGGGTGCTGCTGCTGCTGCTGATGGTGCTGCCGATGGGTGCTGCTGCTGCTGCTGATGGTGCTGCTGATGCTGCTGCTGCTGCTGATGGTGCTGCTGATGGGTGCTGCTGCTGCTGCTGATGGTGCTGCTGATGGGTGCTGCTGCTGCTGCTGATGGTGCTGCTGATGGGTGCTGCTGCTGCTGCTGATGGTGCTGCTGATGGGTGCTGCTGCTGCTGCTGCTGATGGTGCTGCTGATGGGTGCTGCTGCTGCTGCTGATGGGTGCTGCTGCTGCTGCTGCTGATGGTGCTGCTGATGGGTGCTGCTGCTGCTGCTGATGGGTGCTGCTGCTGATGGGTGCTGCTGATGGGTGCTACTGCTGCTGCTGATGGGTGCTGCTGATGGGTGCTACTGCTGCTGCTGATGGGTGCTACTGCTGCTGATGATGGGTGCTACTGCTGCTGCTGATGGGTGCTACTGCTGCTGCTGATGGGTGCTACTGCTGCTGCTGATGGGTGCTGCTGCTGCTGATGATGGGTGCTGCTGCTGCTGATGATGGGTGCTGCTGCTGCTGCTGATGGGTGCTGCTGCTGCTGCTGATGGGTGCTACTGCTGCTGCTGATGATGGGTGCTACTGCTGCTGATGATGGGTGCTGCTGCTGCTGATGATGGGTGCTGCTGCTGCTGCTGATGGGTGCTGCTGCTGCTGATGATGGGTGCTGCTGCTGCTGATGATGGGTGCTGCTGCTGCTGATGATGGGTGCTGCTGCTGCTGCTGATGGGTGCTGCTGCTGCTGATGATGGGTGCTGCTGCTGCTGATGATGGGTGCTGCTGCTGATGGGTGCTGCTGCTGCTGCTGATGGGTGCTACTGCTGCTGCTGATGATGGGTGCTACTGCTGCTGATGATGGGTGCTGCTGCTGCTGATGATGGGTGCTGCTGCTGCTGCTGATGGGTGCTACTGCTGCTGCTGATGGGTGCTGCTGCTGCTGCTGATGGGTGCTACTGCTGCTGCTGATGGGTGCTGCTGCTGCTGCTGATGGGTGCTACTGCTGCTGCTGATGGGTGCTACTGCTGCTGCTGATGGGTGCTACTGCTGCTGCTGATGGGTACTGCTGCTGCTGATGGGTGCTGCTGCTGCTGATGGGTGCTGCTGCTGCTGATGGGTGCTGCTGCTGCTGCTGATGGGTGCTACTGCTGCTGCTGATGGGTGCTGCTGCTGCTGATGGGTGCTGCTGCTGCTGCTGCTGCTGATGGGTGCTACTGCTGCTGCTGATGGGTGCTGCTGCTGCTGCTGATGGGTGCTGCTGCTGCTGCTGATGGGTGCTACTGCTGCTGCTGATGGGTGCTGCTGCTGCTGCTGATGGGTGCTACTGCTGCTGCTGATGGGTACTGCTGCTGCTGCTGATGGGTGCTGCTGCTGCTGATGGGTGCTGCTGCTGCTGCTGCTGCTGATGGTGCTGCTGATGGGTGCTGCTGCTGCTGATGGGTGCTGCTGCTGCTGCTGATGGGTGCTGCTGCTGCTGCTGATGGGTGCTGCTGCTACTGCTGATGGGTGCTGCTGCTGCTGATGATGGGTGCTGCTGCTACTGCTGATGGGTGCTGCTGCTGCTGCTGCTGATGGGTGCTGCTGCTACTGCTGATGGGTGCTGCTGCTGCTGATGATGATGGGTGCTGCTGCTGCTGCTGATGGGTGCTGCTGCTGCTGCTGCTGCTGATGGGTGCTGCTGCTGCTGCTGATGGTGCTGCTGATGGGTGCTGCTGCTGCTGCTGATGATGATGGGTGCTGCTGCTGCTGCTGATGCTGATGATGGGTGCTGCTGCTGATGATGATGGGTGCTGCTGCTGATGAGTGCTGCTGCTGCTGCTGCTGATGGGTGCTGATGCTGCTGCTGATGGGTGCTGCTGCTGCTGTTGATGGGTGCTGCTGCTGCTGTTGATGGGTGCTGCTGCTGCTGATGGGTGCTGATGCTGCTGCTGATGGGAGCTGCTGCTGCTGCTGCTGATGGGTGCTGATGCTGCTGCTGATGGGTGCTGCTGCTGCTGTTGATGGGTGCTGCTGCTGCTGCTGCTGATGGGTGCTGCTGCTGCTGCTGCTGATGGGTGCTGCTGCTGCTGCTGCTGATGGGTGCTGCTGCTGCTGCTGCTGATGGGTGCTGCTGCTGCTGTTGATGGGTGCTGCTGCTGATGATGGGTGCTGCTGCTGCTGCTGATGGGTGCTGCTGCTGATGGGTGCTGCTGCTGCTGCTGATGGGTGCTGCTGCTGCTGCTGCTGCTGCTGATGGGTGCTGATGCTGCTGCTGCTGCTGCTGATGGGTGCTGATGCTACTGCTGATGGTGCTGCTGCTGCTGATGGGTGCTGATGCTGCTGCTGCTGCTGATGATGGTGCTGCTGATGGTGCTGCTGATGGGTGCTGCTGATGGTGCTGCTGATGGGTGCTGCTGCTGCTGCTGCTGATGGTGCTGCTGATGGGTGCTGCTGCTGCTGATGGGTGCTGCTGCTGCTGCTGCTGCTGATGGGTGCTGCTGCTGCTGCTGATGGGTGCTGCTGCTGCTGTTGATGGGTGCTGCTGCTGCTGCTGATGGGTGCTGCTGCTGCTGTTGATGGGTGCTGCTGCTGCTGCTGATGGGTGCTGCTGCTGCTGCTGCTGATGGGTGCTGATGCTGCTGATGGGTACTGCTGCTGCTGCTGCTGTTGATGGGTGCTGCTGCTGCTGCTGCTGCTGATGGGTGCTGCTGCTGCTGCTGATGGGTGCTGATGCTGCTGATGGGTACTGCTGCTGCTGCTGATGGGTGCTGCTGCTGCTGTTGATGGGTGCTGCTGCTGCTGTTGATGGGTGCTGCTGCTGCTGCTGCTGATGGGTGCTGCTGCTGCTGCTGCTGATGGGTGCTGATGCTGCTGATGGGTACTGCTGCTGCTGCTGATGGGTGCTGCTGCTGCTGCTGATGGGTGCTGCTGCTGCTGCTGATGATGGGTGCTGCTGCTGCTGCTGATGGTGCTGCTGCTGCTGCTGCTGCTGATGGGTGCTGCTGCTGCTGCTGATGGGTGCTGCTGCTGCTGATGATGGTGCTGCTGCTGATGGGTGCTGCTGCTGCTGATGGGTGCTGCTGCTGCTGCTGCTGATGGGTGCTGCTGCTGCTGCTGCTGATGGTGCTGCTGATGGGTGCTGCTGCTGCTGCTGATGGGTGCTGCTGCTGCTGCTGTTGATGGGTGCTGCTGCTGCTGCTGTTGATGGGTGCTGCTGCTGCTGTTGCTGTGTCTCCTTTTTGTCTTGAAAAAGGTGTGGGTGTAGGAAGAGAGGCCTTGGGACCAGTGTAAGTATGCTCCCAGCCTCCCTACACCGGCCATGATAAGCTCTACCCCGCTAGTTTCCCTCCTGGAACACCATCCGCCAATCGATTAAGAACCAAGTACCCAATTACTACTGGATGAACAGGGGCGAACATTTAAGAACTGGCTCAGAGTCAATCCTCCCTGGCCAGGACTCGAATCCTAGACAAACCGTCAGCGAGATGCTGGGTGAACTGCTACCACTACACCACCAGGGTCTATACTCTCTTCTCTCTCTCTCTCTCTCTGTCTCTATCTATGTCTCTCTGTCTCTCTCTCTCTCTCTCTCTCTCTCTCTCTCTCTCTCTCTCTCTCTCTCTCTCTCTCTCTCTCTCTCTCTCTCTCTCTCTCTCTCTCTCTCCCTGTCTGTCTGTCTGTCTCTCTCTCTCTCTCTCTCTCTCTCCCTCTCCCTCTCCCCCATCCACACTCTTACTTACTCCGGCCTCTGATCACCGCTCTCTTCAAGCGAATAATTCCCAGTTCTAAAACGTTACTAGCCCTTGGGGACCTATTACGCGAAAATAGCCCCCCGCAAAACCTGGAGGAAAGTTAGTGGGTCGAATAATACCAGCCGCCAAAGTAACATACGACTCTCCACCGGGGAGTTACCTAACATCTGACCCTTGTCAAAATTCCCACTTGGCTTCAGATAAGAAAAAATTATATAAATATAAAAATGTATATATTTGTAGCCATATGCGCGTTATAATAACTGGAATGTGCTAATGTGTGTATGAGAGAGATAAGAGAGAGATATAGTGAGATACAGTGTATTTACTCTTTGGGCCCGCAGAATTCAGCTATTAGCTCCTGGATCCCGCCTTTCTGACCAATTTGTTTTCCTCTATTATGTCGACTACATATGTTTCTCTAACTCACAGACACAGTACGGGCTATTCATGCCCGTGCCACATTTTGGGCGGCTTAATCTTTATCAATCAATCTTTCACGGACATACAGACAGCCCCAGGAAGCAGCCCGTGGCAGGTGTCTAACTCCCAGGTACCTATTTAGTGAATCATCAGTGTCATCAGGGTGAAAGAAACTTTGCCCATTTATTTTTGCCTCGGTCGGGAATCGAATCCCTTAGGACTGCGTACTCACCTAGTTGTGCTTGCGGGGGTTGAGGTTCGGCTCTTTGGACCCGACTCTCAACTGTCAATCTACTGGTGTACAGGTTCCTGAGCTTTTCCAGCTCTACTACATATACATTTAAAACTGTGTATGGGGTCAGCCTCCACCATGTCACTTCCTAGTGCATTCCATTTACTAATTACTTTGACACTGCAAAATTTCTTTCTAATGTCTCTGTGACTCATTTGAGTAGTCAGTTTCCACCTGTGTCCCCTTGTTCGTTTACCGTGTGCAATTACCAAAGTGTAATTACCTATGTGTAGTTACAGGATGAGAGCTACGCTCGTGGTGTCCCGTCTTCCCAGCACTCTTTGTCATAAAATGCTTTGAAACTACTAACGGTCTTGGCCTCCACCACCTTCTCACTTAGCTTGTTCCAACCGTCTATCTTGAGGTTATCTTGAGATGATTTCGGGGCTTTAGTGTCCCCGCGGCCCGGTCCTCTACCAGGTCTCCACCCCCAGGAAGCAGCCCGTGACAGCTGACTAACACCCAGGTACCTATTTTACTGCTAGGTACCAGGGGCATAGGGTGAAAGAAACTCTGCCCATTGTTTCTCGCCGTCGTCCGGGATCGAACCCGGGACCACAGGATCACAAGTCCAGTGTGTTGTCCGCTCGGCCGACCGGCTCCCAATTCTGTCAGCAAAAGAAAAATCTTGTAATATTTTTTTCCGGCACCTTTGTTTCTGGTGGTGGTCTATGTGGCCGGATATAGTGGGACCACATAGACCACATAGACCTCTCTCGCGCGCGCGTGCCCGCACATGCTTCCCCACCAAGCCCCCCCCCCCCCCTCAAGTAACACCAGGAGCAGGGTATTCAAATGCAGTAGGCGGGTCGGGGAATAATAAAGCAAGAGGAACTTGTAATTCCCAGATCAAGATGGCCGCCTTTGGCCAAATGCAGCAATTTGCGGCCAGCGAGGCAAACTACTCAAAACCGCTCGCTTGTGAGTTGTGAGCACAGCTTAGCTAATTTATGAGAAGGGGGGGAGTGGGAGGGTCTTGTAAAAATTGGAACGCGTAAGAATGTGTTCGGATTTTCTATGAGGAGGAATGATTTGGTGTGGTGGTGTTCCTGGTGGTGTGTTGTGGTTGCTGGTGGTGGTGGTGGTAGTGGTGCTGGTGATTGTGGTAGTGCTGGTGGTGTTACTGGCAATGGTGGTGGTGGTGGTGGTGACACTGGCGAGGTTACTGGTGGTGATGGTGGTACTGGTGGTAATGGTGGTAGTGATGCTGGTACTGGTGGTGGTGGTAGTGGTGCTGGGGTCGTGGTGGTGGTACTGGGATCCTGTCAGTGGTGATAGTCTTCCAGGGGATAGTTGTGATGGTCCTGTTGGTGTTATTCCACCCATTGGTGGTGCTTCTGGGAGTGGGAGTGGTGGTGATGGTGGTGCTCCTGGTCCTGGTGGTAGTTGGGCTCTTGTTTGTGGTGGTCCAAGGGGTGGTGGTGGTGCCTCAGGTGGTGGCGGTGTTTTCTGTAAACGGAATTATCGGGCACACTGAAATAGTGTTCGAATTCCATATTTCACATTATCGTCAATAATACACCGTATTAACGTAACCAAACGTAATGAAGCCTAAGCATCATATTCAATAGCAATCATCTGCAACTCTAAACGTAATAACAACAGTAATATATATTCACTTGGATCATCGGAGAATCGAACTCTGCCCTCAGAGGCCGTGGTCCTACTAACCATGGCTTAGTTGGTAGGATAATAGTATGGCACTTTTGAGGCCAGGATTCGAATCTCCTACGATCCACGTAGATGAAATGTTATAATATGCGTCATACCATTATATCGTTATCATATGTGCCATACCAAGTTATACATATAACCCCAGGCACACCGGGGGCTGCCTGCGGTTGTACATATAATTTGTTGTGACTTCACGAGAGGCCTCCATTAAGATTTCAACTTAGATTCAACAGAGCAGAAGAAGTTGTTAAACACATATGGCAAAATCTTACTGAAGCGACCATACGAGTCATAAATACTCATACTCCGCCCAAGTAAAACAGAAACAAGCAACACTTAGTGGGCCAGCCAGAGGCTTAGGGCCCGCGCAGGAATATCCCTGAAAAAAAGAGGCCTCCAGACTTCCTGTAGATTCAATCGAATCCCAGACTGGTTAACCCACAAGTCAGGGTGGAACAGTGGTAGAGAGCGCGGGTGCCAGTCGCTTAAGATCTCCAGTTCATGTTCTCAATAATAAAACATATTCATATATTATATTTTTCCACATTACGTTCGTGTGTCTAGAATGTTGTTGTGAATTAGTGAATGTTGGTTATTGACAGTGTGTTCTGGTTTAAGAGAGGGGGGGAGGGGGGGGGGGGAGTCACCAAGATGGCCGTCCCCCCTCCTCACCCCTGCCTTTCAAACGGCTTTCTCTTTATCATCACAAATTGTGTATTAAGTTAGCTTTAGGGGCCTGACGGCTGAGTGGACAGCGCTTCGGATTTGTAGTTCTGAGGTCTGATGCCCCTGTTACCTAACAATAAAAAAGGTACCTGGGAGTTAGACAGCTGCTACGGGCTGCTTCCTGGGGATGTATAAGAAAAAGAAGGTCTGGTCGAGGACCGGGCCGCGGGAACGCTGAACCCCGGAATCATGGCCAGGTAGACTCGCAAAATAGACGTGATGTGCCGTTTTCTGTTCATGTGTCCTCGGTCAGATTAGGTTTGGTCAATTTAGTACGTCAGTTTAGTGACGTTGTGGACGCTCGAGAGCACGGTTGTTGTTGTTATAGATTCAGCTACTTTGAACACAAAAGTTGCAAGTAGCACGGGCTATGGTGAGCCCGCAGTGGACTTACTTAAGAGAGGACGGGATGCTTCGCGGGAGATTGCTCTTGACACCAGCGAATTAGTCTGCACTAATTAGCCCAACCACTTGAACTTTTTTTTTTCCTACCACAGACGTGGCCAGACATTTACAATGCCAACCAGTGTAATTTACCAATGCCAACCAGTGTAATTTACCAACCAATTACAATCGACTTGAGAATGGTCCAGGACGGACCGAAACGTCGTCGTCCCTTCAACTTCTAGTGTGTGGTCTGGTCAACAATGCCAACCAGCATATATACACTTTCTTCTGTCCTCCGTGGACAGGGTTAGAGATGCGTTAAACGTATAATTCAGTGATTTACTGAACAATGAACCACAGAAGGTGATTGTAGTGCTTTTAAAATGCTAACCTATGAACATAAATACACAGACCTAAGAATGGAAACCAACTTACCAGTCGATTAAAGCAGCGTTTGGGATGCTCTCGGACGCAGGTTCGAATCCTCGTCACGGTCCTTGTGGATTTGTTCATAAATACACAGATTTACGTCTTGTCCTACATAAACAGTGTTCGAGGTGTCTTTTTACAGTGTCATTAATGTGCGTTTACAAAGGTGAAATGCAATTCTGACCAGCTTCAACTTGGACTGGACGGTAGAGTGAAAGTCTCGCCTCTTGCAGGTCGGGGTTCGGTCCCCGACCCTCCAAATGGATGGGCAACATCCTTTTCCTTCGTCCTATCCTAAATCCTTAATCTCCTTATGTCTTTAAGGTGCCACATAATCGTAATGGCTTAGTTCTTCCCCCCGATAATTACCTTACTTCAACCAGTCCACAACGAGACGTGTCAATGACAGGGGGGAAAAAGAGGAAATGTGCGGTGCGCAATACACAAATCGAAAGCTGAATTAGGAAAGAAAAAATGAAGATGGTAGGGTTGTGAGGTGATCTGTCTGGCGGGACAGAGCCGGGTGTCATTACCCGCTTCCACCGCTGTCATTACTGTCCAACAGCAGCTGCATTGTACTGACAGAGCACCTCTGCAACTCTTAATTTATCTTAAGAGAGACTGGCGCGCCATAGAGCACCTCTCTCTCTCTGCTCTACTACTCTCTCCACGGGGAGAGAAGTTGAGCTTCATAACACAACCCACCACCACCTTCCGGGGACAGTATCAGACGGGGGGTTTGACAGGGGCGGTACATCTGTCAAGTGATAAGACGGGATAATACTGGAGTCTTAGGAGACAGGAGTCTCTCCAGGCTTGCTCAGCGAGGACCCGAGCCTCGCGGAGAGCACCAGGACGCGACAACGAGAGCAGGAGCAGACAATTACCGTGACAGGAAGTTGAACACAACTTGGAAGAGAGAGTTCAAGAGTGCGTGAACCCGTACTTTACCTCTGACCTCTTCACCTGAACACCTCTCAACACCTATGAACACCTCCGCCTATGAAGAACTCCGCCTATGAAGACCTCCGCCTATGAAGAACTCCGCCTATGAAGAACTCCGCCTATGAAGACCTCCGCCTATGAAGAACTCCGCCTATGAAGACCTCCGCCTATGAAGAACTCCGCCTATGAAGACCTCCGCCTATGAAGACCTCCGCCTATGAAGAACTCCGCCTATGAAGACCTCCGCCTATGAAGACCTCCGCCTATGAAGAACTCCGCCTATGAAGACCTCCGCCTATGAAGACCTCCGCCTATGAAGAACTCCGCCTATGAAGACCTCCGCCTATGAAGAACTCCGCCTATGAAGACCTCCGCCTATGAAGACCTCCGCCTATGAAGAACTCCGCCTATGAAGACCTCCGCCTATGAAGACCTCCGCCTATGAAGAACTCCGCCTATGAAGACCTCCGCCTATGAAGAACTCCGCCTATGAAGAACTCCGCCTATGAAGACCTCCGCCTATGAAGAACTCCGCCTATGAAGACCTCCGCCTATGAAGAACTCCGCCTATGAAGAACTCCGCCTATGAAGACCTCCGCCTATGAAGAACTCCGCCTATGAAGACCTCCGCCTATGAAGACCTCCGCCTATGAAGAACTCCGCCTATGAAGAACTCCGCCTATGAAGAACTCCGCCTATGAAGACCTCCGCCTATGAAGACCTCCGCCTATGAAGAACTCCGCCTATGAAGAACTCCGCCTATGAAGAACTCCGCCTATGAAGACCTCCGCCTATGAAGAACTCCGCCTATGAAGACCTCCGCCTATGAAGACCTCCGCCTATGAAGACCTCCGCCTATGAAGAACTCCGCCTATGAAGACCTCCGCCTATGAAGAACTCCGCCTATGAAGAACTCCGCCTATGAAGAACTCCGCCTATGAAGAACTCCGCCTATGAAGAACTCCGCCTATGAAGAACTCCGCCTATGAAGAACTCCGCCTATGAAGAACTCCGCCTATGAAGAACTCCGCCTATGAAGAACTCCGCCTATGAAGAACTCCGCCTATGAAGACCTCCGCCTATGAAGAACTCCGCCTATGAAGAACTCCGCCTATGAAGAACTCCGCCTATGAAGAACTCCGCCTATGAAGACCTCCGCCTATGAAGACCTCCGCCTATGAAGACCTCCGCCTATGAAGAACTCCGCCTATGAAGACCTCCGCCTATGAAGAACTCCGCCTATGAAGAACTCCGCCTATGAAGACCTCCGCCTATGAAGAACTCCGCCTATGAAGACCTCCGCCTATGAAGACCTCCGCCTATGAAGAACTCCGCCTATGAAGACCTCCGCCTATGAAGAACTCCGCCTATGAAGAACTCCGCCTATGAAGAACTCCGCCTATGAAGAACTCCGCCTATGAAGAACTCCGCCTATGAAGACCTCCGCCTATGAAGAACTCCGCCTATGAAGAACTCCGCCTATGAAGAACTCCGCCTATGAAGAACTCCGCCTATGAAGAACTCCGCCTATGAAGAACTCCGCCTATGAAGACCTCCGCCTATGAAGAACTCCGCCTGTGTGAAATCTTCTTCCCTGTAAAAATTTCCACCGATTTATATATATTATATATATTTTTTACCTTATATTTTGACAAGAGAGAGAGAGAGAGAGAGAGAGAGAGAGAGAGAGAGAGAGAGAGAGAGAGAATGAGAGAGAGAGAGAGAGAGAGAGAGAGAGAGAGAGAGAGAGAGAGAGAGAGAGAGAGAGAGAGAGAGAGAGAGAGAGAGAGAGAGAGAGAGAGAGAGAGAGAGAGAATGAGAGAGAGAGAGAGAGAGAGAGAGAGAGAGAGAGAGCGCCGAGATAGGCAGGGTCAAGGAGGGGGTGTTGCAGTGTGCACCAGCAAATCTGTGTATGCACAACACATTGATGTGGTCATTCCTGGTCATCTTGAAATTATGTTCTTCAAAGTATGCTTAAATCCAGGTACCTCAATTCTCTTATGTGCAATGTACAGACCTCAATGGCAGGGTGCTTCTCCAATCACCTTCCTGATGGACAACCTAGACTCCCTGCTAATGCAGCACAACTGTCAGCACATTATAATTGTAGGTGACCTCAACCAGTATCTTATACAGAGGGATTTTGATGAACTCTTAGCAGTTTTTAACCTTGAAAATTTTGTGAGTTTTCCTACCCACATATCAGGCTCGTCCCTTGATCCTGTCGTAACTGACCTTCCTGCAAATATTGTTAATTGCAGACCTCTGGGATATGTTGGTTCTTCGGACCACCAGGCTGTCTTTACTACACTGGCTATCCCGACAGATCGAGGTGAAGAATCTGTTCGTACTACCTGGCTATGGGACAGAGGGTACTGGCCAGCCCTACGTTCAGAGCTTGAAGTAACTGATTGGCATGCCTTGCTCCAGGGGGACGTGAACAGCCAAGTAAACGCTTTCACCAGTCATATACTGGACCTCCAGTATAGGCATATCCCTCACCGGCAGTATGTGACCAAGCCCACTGATCAGCCTTGGTTTGGATATCGGTGCCGGATGGCAGCTGAAGCCAAAAACAAGGCCTGGAGGAGATTTAAACGGCATCCCTCTGCTCATAACAGAAACATTCATAGACAATCTTGTCGAATAATGAAAGAAGTTCAAAAGTGGGCTATATCCAGATGGGAATCCGAAACTCGAAGAAAACTTGCATCTGGAAGGGTTGGATCCAAGGTCTGGTGGTCCCTGGTGAAGGATCGGCAGGGGTACTCATCTGAGGACACAATCCCACCTCTAAACAGAGAAGATGGTACTGTGGCAACCAGCAATCAGGAGAAGGCTGATTTACTGGCAAACCACTTTGCTTCCAAGATGCAGGTCCCTGATCCTGAACGTCAGCCTCCACATCTTGCCCCATGCACTGTGTCTAAGTTGACTGAAGTGGTTATAAATCAGGCTGAAGTTCTCCATCTCCTTAACACGCTAGACACAAGCAAAGCTGTGGGGCCAGATAAGGTCAGTCCAAGACTACTACGCTGCTGCGCTGACCTGTTGGCTCCACCTCTCACGCGCCTCTTCCAACTGTGCCTAGTTCAAGGAATTTGGCCCTCCTTATGGAAGAAGGCAGACGTTGTTCCAGTGCACAAAAAGAAGAGCCGCTCAGTAGTTGGTAACTACAGACCTGTGTCACTGCTTTCCATTACTGGCAAGATCCTAGAATCATTAATTGCTCAGCAAATGACATCATTTTTTGACCGTCATCGGCTAATTTGTGATCGACAGTATGGTTTTAGAAAAGGCCGATCTGCTGCTGATCTTTTGCTAAATCTCTCCTCTAAGTGGCATCAGTCACTGGATGAGTCCAAGATCAGCTGTGTTGTTGCTCTAGATATAGCAGGAGCCTTTGATCGGGTCTGGCACTCTGGATTAGCAGTGAAGCTTCAAGCTTTAGGCATTGCAGGCTCCATCTTAGTGTTATTAAAAGACTACCTTCAAGAACGGACTCTAAGGGTGGTCCTCAATGGAGCAGAATCCGATAGCCACTCAATTGGTGCCAGCGTTCCACAGGGTAGTGTGCTTGGCCCTCTGCTGTGGAATGTTTATTTCAACGATCTTCTTCATCTCATTCCTGAAGCTCAAGCCTATGCTGATGACTGTACTCTAACCTTTACATACAGAAAGGAGGAAATGCTAACTGCTGCAAGAATCATTAATCACAAACTTTCAGCAATTTCTACCTGGGGTAGGAGATGGCAGGTCACATTTGCGGCTGAGAAGACTCAAGCGATGATGATAACTAGACTGCACATGGCGAATCGGACAGAACTGCAAATGGGTGGCAAATCCCTAGAGTTCACAGAAGAATTTGACATCTTGGGAATGAAGTTCGACTCTTCAATGACAATGAAGAGCCATGTGGTAAACTTAGCTAAAAAGGCAGCCAGGAAACTTACAGCACTACGGCGCATCTCATATCTTCTTGACAGCAAGGGATGCAAAACCTTATATGAAGCACAAGTTCGCTCCCATCTTGAGTATGCACCCCTTTCCTGGATTGCCTGCCCCCCATCTTTCGTCAGACTGTTGGACAAAGTGGAGAGACGGGCTAGAAGGCTTATATCTAGTCTTGACCAAGTCTGGTGGGAACGGTCTGAACATCAGAGCCTGCAACACCGTCGGGACGTTGTTGGTCTTACTGTTATGTACAAGGCCAACATCCTCAAAGTTCCGCACTTGGCCCAACTCCGTGGAGTACCAGTAGTTCCCACTCGTAACACTAGGCTCTCAACCTTCAACAGTCTCATGCTGGAAGTGCCATTCTCAAGAACATCACTCCATCAGCGTTCATTCCTTCCGAGACTTACTCGCATCTGGAACTTGTTCGCTCAACAGATTGATACACGGGAGATCAGGTCAACTGTTCACATGAAGACTCTGGCACACAGCTGGCTACAAGATCATCCTGTTCCTTATATGATTGTTACTTAATGTTTTTTAATGAATAAAGGCTATTCCTTCTAAAGCAAAAAATACCAGGCTCATGAAATAAATGGGCATCTAGGAGTAGGTTTCAACTTAGCTTACATAAGTTAATATATGATAGTTCCCATTGTGTTAGTTTCAAAGTATACTCTTATGTAATAAATGAGTTTCTAGGTGTAGGCTTCAGATGAGCTGAGGTAGGATAACAGCTCTTGCTTGCAGTTTCACTAGGTATGTTATTAGGCATCCCTTATGAATCCTAGTCTTAGTTTAAAAAAAAAAAAAAAAAAAAAAAAAAAAAAAAAAAAAAAAAAAAAAAAAAAAAAAAAAAAAAAAAAAAAAAAAAAAGAGAGAGAGAGAGAGAGAGAGAGAGAGAGAGAGAGAGAGAGAGAGAGAGAGAGAGAGAATGAGAGAGAGAGAGAGAGAGAGAGAGAGAGAGAGAGAGAGAGAGAGAGAGAGAGAATGAGAGAGAGAGAGAGAGAGAGAGAGAGAGAGAGAGAGAGAGAGAGAGAGAGAGAGAGAGAGAGAGAGAGAGAGAGAGAGAGAGAGAGAGAGAGAGAGAGAGAAGAGAGAAAGAGAGAGAGAGAGAGAGAGAGAGAGAGAGAGAGAGAGAGAGAGAGAGAGAGAGAGAGAGAGAGAGAGAGAGAGAGAGAGAGAGAGAGAGAGACAGAGAGAGAGAGAGAGAAGAGAATGAGAGAGAATGAGAGAGAGATGAGAGAGAGAATGAGAGAGAGAGAGAGAGAGAGAGAGAGAGAGAGAGAGAGAATGAGAGAGAGAGAGAGAGAGAGAGAGAGAGAGAGAGAGAGAGAGAGAGAGAGAGAGAGAGAGAGAGAGAGAGAGAGAGAGAGAGAGAGAGAGAGAGAGAGAGAGAGAGAGAGAGAGAGAGAGAGAGAGAGAGAGAGAGAGAGAGAGAGAGAGAGAGAGAGAGAGAGAGAGAGAGAGAGAGAGAGAGAGAGAGAGAGAGAGAGAGAGAGAGAGAGAGAGAGAGAGAGAGAGAGAGAGAGAGAGAGAGAGAGAGAGAGAGAGAGAGAGGAGAGAGAGAGAGAGAGAGAGAGAGAGAGAGAGAGAGAGAGAGAGAGAGAGAGAGAGAGAGAGAGAGAGAGAGAGAGAGAGAGAGAGAGAGAGAGAGAGAGAGAGAGAGAGAGAGAGAGAGAGAGAGAGAGAGAGAGAGAGAGAGAGAGAGAGAGAGAGAATGAGAGAGAGAGAGAGAGAATGAGAGAGAGAGAGAGAGATGAGAGAGAGAGAGAGAGAATGAGAGAGAGAGAGAGAGAATGAGAGAGAGAGAGAGAGAATGAGAGAGAGAGAGGAGAGAGAGAGAGAGAGAGAGAGAGAGAGAGAGAGAGAGAGAGAGAGAGAGAGAGAGAGAGAGAGAGAGAGAGAGAGAGAGAGAGAGAGAGAGAGAGAGAGAGAGAGAGAGAGAGAGAGAGAGAGAGAGAGAGAGAGAGAGAGAGAGAGAGAGAGAGAGAGAGAGAGAGAGAGAGAGAGAGAGAGAGAGAGAGAGAGAGAGAGAGAGAGAGAGAGAGAGAGAGAGAGAGAGAGAGAGAGAGAGAGAGAGAGAGAGAGAGAGAGAGAGAGAGAGAGAGAGAGAGAGAGAGAGAGAGAGAGAGAGAGAGAGAGAGAGAGAGAGAGAGAGAGAGAGAGAGAGAGAGAGAGAGAGAGAGAGAGAGAGAGAGAGAGAGAGAGAGAGAGAGAGAGAGAGAGAGAGAGAGAGAGAGAGAGAGAGAGAGAGAGAGAGAGAGAGAGAGAGAGAGAGAGAGAGAGAGAGAGAGAGAGAGAAGAGAGAGAGAGAGAGAGAGAGAGAGAGAGAGAGAGAGAGAGAGAGAGAGAGAGAGAGAGAGAGAGAGAGAGAGAGAGAGAGAGAGAGAGAGAGAGAGAGGGGGGGGGGTGGACCAAGGCATTATAACCCATGACGCGGCAGATTCTTCAACGCGCAGAGATGACTGCGACAACACAAAACTCTTTTTTTTCCCCTTTTTCATCAATCGATTTAACTTTTCTAATCTTGTTTTAATTTACTTGAAGTAAATAATGTGAAGCAAATTTTCTCTGCTGCCAGCCGGAGCACCCGGCCAGGCCCTCAGAGACTAACCTATTACCAGTTTACCGCTCAAGTGATAGTTTACCTTGAGGCGCCGGAGGGAGTGAGCGACACTCACACACCTGTTGTGTGCCACAAGTGACACTCACCAGGTGTCACCCGGTGACACTCCAGGCGACACTGACACTTGGCGAAATACCAAGTAACACACCAGGCGACGTACACACACTACGGGAATTACCTCACGTCGTTGGAAGACAAAGTGGGGACATGATCACCATATTCAAGATTCTCAGAGGAATCGATAGGGTAGATAAAGACAGACTATTTAACACAAGGGGAACACGCACAAGGGGACACAGGTGGAAATTGAGTGCCCAAATGAGCCACAGAGATATTAGAAAGAACTTTTTTAGTGTCAGAGTGGTTAACAAATGGAATGCATTAGGCAGTGATGTGGTGGAGGCTGACTCCATACACAGTTTCAATGTAGATATGATAGAGCTCAGTAGGCTCAGGAACCTGTACATCAGTTGATAGGTGGGACCAAAGAGCCAGAGCTCAACCCCCGCAAGCACAAATAGGTGAGTACAAATAGGTGAGTACCAGGTGTATTTATGTCATCATGAGAATAAATTATACTCATCATATTAGAGCCAACGATGTCAGGTTATCATTTCTTGTTAATGATAACATAACTGAAATTCTTCCCCTGTTTCCACAATTGGCTTCAATCAGCCTAAAATTTCAAATTTTAAATAAAATGTAACGTATTTTCCTAATGAATGAACTTCACTAAGTAATTGTAAACTTTTATACATAACAATCCCATTAAGAACAATTGTTATCTTACGAGCAATATCATTATAATTTATAAGTAAATCATAGTAAAAATCATAGTAAAAATCATAAGTGAACATAGAAAATCCAATAATGATGTTAACATTGTTACATTTTCTATGTATACACTGAATTAAGGTCCAAGACGATGATTTTCTACACTACCCTAGGGGAGACTATGAGAATGCGAGAGGAGTTAGACAGCGGGGTAGAAATAGCCTAATTAAGCTACTCTATCCCTTTGAGATGTATTTTTTTTTTCTTGTCTCAATAAACTTACTTGAACTTGAACTTGAGAGGAGTTGGAAAAATTCCTCCTGAAGGAATAGAACAAAACATAGAAACATTACATGAATTTTTCACAATATTATCGCTATTTTTGTATTTAAAAAAAAATACGTGTTAAGATGAAGAAAAGACAGAGAAGTATGTGGATGACACACAGGCAGTACTAACAGCTCTAGCAACTAAAGGCAACTTCTGGAAAATGTGTCATACCACCAAGAATCCCGTATATTATGATACAGACAGACATTAAATTTAACTACCCAGGAAATCATACCAGCCAAAATCATTATGATTCTTTTCCAGATGTTGTGTTCGGCCCAAAAAATCCACCTTACCTGTGGATGGAAGTGTGTCCTAAGGTGAACTCCACGGTTAGTGAACAGCTGCACGCACACACACACACACACACACACACACACACACACACACACACACACACACACACACACACACACACACACACACACACACACACACACACACACACAATTTACTTTCAATCACAATCTTTTTTTACTTTCAATCACAATTTACTTTCAATCACAATCTTTCTAATTTACGTAAATGATATGTTTACAGGAGTGGAATCATACATGTCAATGTTTGCGGATGACGCAAAATTAATGAGAAGAGTTGTGACAGACGAGGATTGTAGGATCCTCCAAGAGGACTTAAACAGGCTGCAGAGATGGTCAGGGAAATGGCTACTGGAGTTTAACACCAGTAAATGTAAAGTTATGGAAATGGGATCAGGTGACAGGAGACCAAAGGGACAGTACACAATGAAGGGGAACAGCCTACCTGAAACGATTCGAGAAAGAGACTTGGGAGTGGATGTGACACCTAATCTAACTCCTGAGGTACATATAAATAGGATAACGACAGCAGCGTACTCTACACTGGCGAAAATTAGAACTTCATTCAGAAACCTAAATGAGGAGGCTTTTAGGGCGCTTTACACTGCCTACGTGAGACCCGTCTTAGAGTATGCCGCGCTATCATGGAGCCCCCACCTGAAGAAACACATAAAGAAACTGGAGAAAGTTCAGAGGTTTGCGACGAGGCTTGTCCCAGAGTTACGAGGGATGGGATATGAAGAGCGGCTGAAGGAACTGAACCTTACGACACTAGAGAAAAGAAGGGAGAGAGGAGATATGATAGGGACATATAAAATATTCAGGGGAATTGACAAAGTGGAAATAGATGAAATGTTCACACGTAATAATAACAGAACGAGGGGACATGGGTGGAAACTGGAAACTCAGTTGAGTCACAGAGATGTTAGGAAGTTTTCTTTTAGCGTGAGAGTAGTGGAAAAATGGAATGCACTTGGGGAACAGGTTGTGGAAGCAAATACTATTCATACTTTTAAAACTAGGTATGATAGGGAAATGGGACAGGAGTCATTGCTGTAAACAACCGATAGCTAGAAAGGCGGGATCCAAGAGCCAATGCTCGATCCTGCAAGCACAAATAGGTGAGTACAAATAGGTGAGTACACACACACACACACACATGGAGAGAGCCGTGGCGGCAGAAGCAAGGAAGAGGCGCAGGGCGAGAGGGGAAAACCATAAAGTCACAGCTCCCAACACAACACCCCCAGAGGCGAGGGGGGAACCCACAACCAGCTACCCAGTAACACCAGAGGGGAGGACAACCCCGCCACCCTCCTCTGCATAGAAAACCCCCTTCCCCAAACCCTCCCTGCCCCCACTCAAATGTTCAGTCAAATCTCCCTCCCCCCACACCCAATCCCCACCCTTCTACCCCTCCCCTCCTGCCGAGTCCTCCCTCCCTCCCCCCTTTCCTTCCTGTCCTCCCTCCCCTTTCACCCCATACCCTCACTGTCCCTCCCCCTTCACTGGATCCCCCGCCCTGCATCCCAGTATCCTCTGAGACCCTGTTATCCACCTCACAGGACCTCACACCCATGGAACAGCTTCCCCCACCAGCAGAACACTCACCAAGGAGGCGATTTGAGAAGGGACAGAAGAAAGTGAGCCTCAAAGCAATGTACACTAACATAGATGGAATTACAAATAAAGCAAATGAGCTTGGAGAACGGGTACTAGAGGAAAACCCAGACATAATAGCCCTCACAGAAACAAAGCTAACGAAAATGATAACAAACGCAGTGTTCCCACAGGACCATTATGTTATGAGGAAAGAGAGGGAAGGAAGAGGTGGGGGTGGTGTAGCTCTGCTGGTAAGAAAAGGCTGGGATTTTGAGGAGATGGTTATTCAGGGCTGTGAAGGTTTCAGTGACTACATAGCAGGTACCATAACAAATGGAGGGAAAAAAATTATGGTCGTAGTCGTATATAATCTACCACCAAATGACAGAAGACCTAGACAGGAATATGATAGAAACAACATGGCCACCATTAACATAATAGAAAGAGCAGCTTTTGTTGCTAGCAGGAATGGATCTGGACTACTAATTGTGGGAGACTTCAACCATGGGAAGATAGATTGGGAGAACAGAGACCCGCATGGAGGACCAGAAACATGGAGAGCTAAGCTGCTAGACGTGGCAACAAGAAACTTTCTAAGCCAGCACATCAAAGAACCAACAAGAATGAGAGGAGAAGATGAACCAGCAATGCTTGATTTGATATTTACCCTAAATGAATGGGATATAAGGGAAGTTAAGATGGAAGCGCCCTTGGGAATGAGTGACCACAGTGTACTGAACTTTGAGTACCTGGTAGAGCTAGGAATTATCTCCCCCAAAAAAGAACTAGGAATCAAAAGGCTGGCATACCGAAAGGGGAATTATGAACAGGTGAGAAGTTTCCTAAGTGAAATACCTTGGGACACAGACCTCAGAGATAAGTCTGTACAGGGTATGATGGACTATGTTACCCAAAAGTGTCAGGAGGCAGTAAAAAGGTTCATCCCGGCACAAAGGGAAAAATCCGAGAAGCAACAGAAGAATCCATGGTATAATAGGGCATGTATGGAAGCGAAGAAACTGAACAAAAGGGCGTGGAGGAACTTCCAGAATAACAGAACACCAGAAAGCAGAGAGAGATACCAGAGAACCAGGAATGAGTACATCAGGGTGAGAAGAGAAGCAGAGAAAATTTTTGAAAATGATATAGCAAACAAAGCCAAGACCAAACCAAAGCTACTCCAGTCACATCAGAAGGAAAACAACAGTGAAAGAACAGGTATTGAAACTTAGAACAGGCGAGGACAGGTATACAGAGAATGACAGAGAGGTGTGTGAAGAACTCAACAAGAGGTTCCAGGAGGTCTTCACAATAGAACAAGGTGAGGTCACTGTGCTAGGAGAAAGGGCGGTAAACCAGGCGGCCTTGGAAGAGTTCGAAATTACAAGAGAGGAGGTCAAGAGACACATGCTGGATCTGGATGTTAGAAAGGCTGTTGGTCCAGATGGGATATCACCATGGATACTGAAAGAGTGTGCAGAGGCACTTTGCTTGCCACTCTCCATAGTGTATAATAAGTCACTGGAGACGGGAGACCTACCAGAAATATGGAAGACGGCGAATGTGGTCCCAATATACAAAAAGGGCGACAGGCAAGAGGCTCTGAACTACAGGCCAGTGTCCTTGACTTGTATACCATGCAAGGTGATGGAGAAGATCGTGAGAAAAAACCTGGTAACACATCTGGAGAGAAGGGACTTCGTGACAAATCGCCAACATGGGTTCAGGGAGGGTAAATCTTGCCTTACAGGCTTGATAGAATTCTACGATCAGGTGACAAAGATTAAGCAAGAAAGAGAGGGCTGGGCGGACTGCATTTTCTTGGATAGTTGGAAAGCCTTTGACACAGTACCGCATAAGAGGCTGGTACATAAGCTGGAGAGACAGGCAGGTGTAGCTGGTAAGGTGCTCCAGTGGATAAGGGAGTACCTAAGCAATAGGAAGCAGAGAGTTACGGTGAGGGGTGAGACCTCCGATTGGCGTGAAGTCACCAGTGGAGTCCCACAGGGCTCTGTACTCGGTCCTATCTTGTTTCTGATATATGTAAATGATCTCCCGGAGAGTATAGATTCATTTCTCTCAATGTTTGTGGACGATGCCAAAATTATGAGAAGGATTAAGACAGAAGAGAACTGTTTGAGGCTTCAAGAAGACCTAGACAAGCTGAAGGAATGGTCGAACAAATGGTTGTTAGAGTTTAACCCAACCAAATGTAATGTAATGAAGATAGGTGTAGGGAGCAGGAGGCCAGATACAAGGTATCATCTGGGAGAGGAAATTCTTCAGGAGTCAGAGAAAGAAAAAGACTTGGGGGTTGATATCACGCCAGACCTGTCTCCTGCAGCCCATATCAAGAGGATAACATCAGCGGCATATGCCAGGCTGGCCAACATATGAACAGCATTCAGAAACTTGTGTAAAGAATCATTCAGAACTTTGTATACCACATATGTCAGGCCAATCCTGGAGTATGCAGCCCCAGCATGGAGTCCATATCTAGTCAAGGATAAGACTAAACTGGAAAAGGTTCAAAGGTTTGCCACCAAACTAGTACCCGAGCTGAGAGATATGAGCTACGAGGAGAGACTACGGGAATTAAACCTCACTTCGCTGGAAGACAGAAGAGTTAGGGGGGACATGATCACCACATTCAAGATTCTGAAGGGAATTGATAGGGTAGATAAAGACAGGCTATTTAACACAAGGGGCATACGCACAAGGGGACACAGGTGGAAACTGAGTGCCCAAATGAGCCACAGAGATATTAGAAAGAACTTTTTTAGTGTCAGAGTGGTTGACAAATGGAATGCATTAGGAAGTGATGTGGTGGAGGCTGACTCCATACACAGTTTCAAGTGTAGATATGATAAAGCCCAATTGGCTCAGGAATCTGTACACCTGTTGATTGACGGTTGAGAGGCGGGACCAAAGAGCCAGAGCTCAACCCCCGCAAACACAACTAGGTGAGTACACACACAAAGGGTGAGTAATGATAAGAGGCGAGAAGTCGTACTAGCGAACAGTAACGAGTGGAATACCTCAAGGATCGGTACTGGGACCAATTCTATTTCTAATTTACGTAAATGATATGTTTACAGGAGTGGAATCCTACATGTCAATGTTCGCGGATGACGCAAAATTAACGAGAAGAAATGTGACAGATGAGGTTTGTAGGATCCTCAAAGAGGACCTGGACAGGTTGTAGAGATGGTCAAAGAAATGGCTACTGGAGTTCAACGCAAGTAAGTGTAAAGTTATGGATATGGGATCAGGTGATAGGACCACAAAGGGACAGTACACAATGAAGGGGAACTGCCTACCTGTAACGATTCGAGAAAGAGACCTGGGAGTGGACGTAACACCTAATCTAACTCCCGAGGCACATATAAATAGATAACGACAGTAGCGTACTCTTTACGAGCTATTCATGCCCGTGCTACCTCTTGGGTGGCTTAATCTTTATCACCGTACTCTACACTGGCAAAAGTTAGAACATCATTCAGAAACCTAAGTAAGGAGGCTTTTAGGGCGCTTTACACTGCCTACGTGAGAGCAATCTTAGAGTATGCCGCGCCATCATATAGTGGCACATAAGAAACACATAAGGAAACTGAAAAAGATTCAGAGGTTTGCGGCGAGGCTTGTCCCAGAGTAACGAGGGATGGGATATGAAGAGCGCCTGAAGGAACTGAACCTTATGACATAAGAAAAAGGAAGAGAGAGGGGGGATATGATAGGAACGTATAAAATACGTAGGGGGAATTGACAAAGTGGAAATAGATGAAATGTTCACACGTAATAGTAACAGAACGAGGGGACATGGGTGGAAACTGGAAACTCAGATGAGTCACAGAAATGTTAGGAAGTATTCTTTTAGCATGAGAGAAGTGGAAAAATGGAATGCACTTAAGGAGCAGGTTGTGGAAGCAAACTCTATTCATAATTTTAAAACTAAATATGATAGGGAAATGGGACCAGAGTCATTGCTGTAAACAGCCGAAGGCTAGAAAGGCGGGATCCAAGAGTCAATGCTCGATCTTGCAAGTACAAATAGGCGAGTACACACACAGTTGTATGTACTGAAGGTATACTTTAGTCTTTAACCCCTCCTAAGATGGGCCTAAGGCGCCACACAACCAAGCCCACTTTCTCTGACCCAGGCATCACTGAGTGTCACCTTCCACCGATATATAATAATAATTTTATGGTTTGTTTGGTCGGGGACGGCGGATAGGTACCCGGAAATTGCCTAGCTCTTAGATACCTATTTACTGCTAGGTGAACAGAGGCACTAAGTAAAAGAAAATGTGTCTTAAGAATTTTTTCCCACCTAGGGATCGAACTCGGGATCCCCGATTGTGAGTCGAGAACGAAGTCGACAACGTTTAATTAACGTCTTTTACTCCGGGATAAACCTGATGCAGAGGTGCGTAATGAAGCAGCCTGTCCTCTAGTCGCCACAACGGACAGGAAATGTTTGCCAAAACACCCGAACTTAACCTAGCCAAAGCGACCCACGCATAGTTTTAGTTCAGTTCATTTATTATGCACCCCATACCCATCGGTAGTGGAAAGGGTTACAGAGGCAACATAATGGGCTCAGGGACTGAACCCCACAGCTCATGCTGCTAAGCAAGTTACAGTCTTGATGAGCTAGTTACAAAACTCAATACACATCGTCACATCAACAATGGGCTCGAGATCGACCATAAGTATAGATTCTGAATTAAGCAACTGACATATGTGGAGAGCTAGAGTCACAATTGATATGTTTGTCCTGCACACCGCCCCCCATCCAGTGGGCAACGGTGGATAGGTTACAGTCACTCAGTTACTACCCACAGTTAGCAAACTGGGGATGTTAAGCTAGGACTTCTGGCAGCAGATCATTTTGAGTTAAATATTTACACATTTCTTGAACATTTGTTATAGAATTGTCTCTGAATTCACGTATCTTTTCGCACTCCATCACATAGTGACGGAGGGTGTGCGAATAATTTTGTTGACACAGTTTACATTTGGTCAGGTCTACATCAGCAGATAATGAGAATTCCCAGAGATAGTTGTAACCGAGTCTAAGCCGAGCAGTATTTATTTATTTATTTATTTATTTATTTATTTATTTATTTATATACAAGAAGGTACATTGGGTTTGTGAGAATACATAGCATAGTATTTACAATCTTGTAAAGCCACTAGTACGCGCAGCGTTTCGGGCAGGTCCTAAATCTAACAGATAATTTTAAGTAGGTTATTATCTACAATTAGATAGAATTAGATAGAATTAGATAAAATTATCTACAAACAGCTCTACTCCTATCTTGTAAAATTCGACATTCTTAGCCCCTGTCAGTTTGGTTCCGCTCTCAAAAGAGTACCAACGATGCAATTATTAGTCTCCTTGATATAATTTACTCAGCCCTTGACAAAAATGAGTTTTCAATTGGACTCTTCATTGACCTGAGAAAGGCCTTTGATAATGTTAATCACGATTACCTCTTATGTAAACTCCATCATTATGGAATCCGAGGCCATGCACTGGACTATATCCAATCCTATCTTAGTGATAGACACCAATGTGTAGCCATCAATAATATAATCTCTCCCATTCTACCAATAACCGTTGGAGTGCCACAGGGCAGTATCTTGGGACCTCTTCTATTTCTTATATACATTAATGATCTGCCTAATGTCTCTAACATTCTGAAACCTATTTTGTTTGCTGATGATACTACCCTCATCTACTCCAACCCCAACCCACATACACTAAATGATGTTGTTAATAATGAACTAAAAAAAGTCCACTTATGGATGTCAACCAACAAACTAACACTTAACATAGAAAAGACCTACTACATCCTATTTGGAAGCAAATCTACAAATGCAATTCAGCTTCAGATTGACAATGTAAACATTAGCAATAAAAATGATGGAAAGTTTCTTGGCATATTCCTAGACAAGAGACTCAACTTCAGTACCCACATACAACACATAACTAAGAAAGTCTCTAAAACAGTTGGTATACTCTCCAAAATCAGATATTATGTTCCTAACTCTGCTCTCATCTCTCTATATTATGCACTAATCTATCCCTATCTCAACTATGGTATCTGTGCATGGGGTTCAACCACTGCAAACCACCTCAAGTCCATCATCACCCAGCAAAAATCTGCTATCAGAATAATATCAAATTCTGCTTTCAGACAACACACAGCCCCCTTGTTTAACTCCCTAAACATGCTAAACATAATCTCACTCCACAAATTCTCTTGTGTCAACTACATTTACAAAACCCTGTTCTTAAATGCAAATCCTTGTCTGAAACTCTTCCTGGACAGATGTAATAGGACCCATTATCACCACACCAGAAATAAATATCTCTTTGATATCCCCAGAGTTAAACTTAATCTGTGTAAACACTCTATGCAAATAAAGGGACCCAGTTTATGGAACTCACTCCCTACTGAATTGAAAAGCTGTCCAACTTTTACATCATTCAAAATCAATACTAAAAAGTACCTAATTTCATCTTCATAGTTTTTCACTTTTTGCCTTAAAATTGCACTGTATCAATTGCTACCCAATCTCCCAACCTTTATGTTCCCAATTTGAACATCTTTACCATTGTGATCATTGCTGTTTTCTTATATGTGCTGCCAATCTGTTGTATGGTGTTTAAAAATCTTGTTTATCTGTATCTTTGCTACCCAGTCTCCCAATCTTTATGTACCCAATCTGAACATCTTTACCATTGTGATCATTGTTGTCTTATATGTGCTGTCAATCTGCTGTATGGTGTCTATTAATCTTGTTTAAATTACTAATCAAGCTATCAATGTAATCAATCAGAGCTTTAATATAACAATGTGCTTTAATATACTTACTTATCTCTCTCATCTCATTTTTCTCTTGTAATGTATTTTTATCATTTATCAATTCTGATTGAAATTACCTACTTAAAATTATCTGCTAGATTAAGGACCTGCCCGAAACGCTGCGCGTACTAGTGGCTTTATAAGAATGTAAATACTGTACTATCCAATGTATGCTCACAAACCCAATGTACCTTCTTGTATATATATAAATAAAATAAAATAAAATAAAATAAAATAAAATAAAGTAGGTAAATTCTAGCAGAATTAATAAAATGATAACAGATACATTGCAAGAAAAAAATAAGATGAGAGAAATTAGTAAGTATATTAAAGCACATTGGTATATTAAAGCTCTGATTGATTACATTGACAGCTTGATTGGTAATTTAAACAAGATTAATAGACACCATACAGCAGATTGATAGCACATATAAGAAGACAGAACCCCATGCACAGATACCATAATTAAAATAAGGATAGATTAGTGCATAATATAGAGATATGAGAGCAGAGTTAGGTATATAATATCTGATTTTGGAGAGTATACTAACTGTTTTAGAGACTTTCTTAGTTATGTGTTGTATGTGGGTGCTGAAGTTGAGTCTCTTGTCTAGGAATAACCCAAAAAACTTTCCATCATTTTTATTGCTAATGTTTACATTGTCTATCTGAAGCTGAATTGCATATGTAGATTTGCTTCCAAATAAAATGTAGTAGGTCTTTTCTATGTTAAGTGTTAGTTTGTTGGTTGACATCCATAAGTGGACTTTTTTTAGTTCATTATTAACAACATTATTTAGTGTATGTGGGTTGGGGTTAGAGAAGATGAGGGTAGTATCATCAGCAAACAAAATAGGTTTCAGAATGTTAAGAGACATTAAGCAGATCATTGATGTAGATAAGAAATAGGAGAGGTCCTAAGATGCTGCCCTGTGGCACTCCAACGGTTATTGGTAGAGTGGGAGAGGTTATATTATTGATGGCTACACATTGGTGTCTATCAGTAGTAACATCTAGAAGTCTGCTGATTTTATTGCTTGAACCATAGATGTGTGGCTCCTCTTGCATGATAGTATGATGATAGCAGGAATTACTGGTGTCGATTTCACTTTACCTCAGAGCTACAAGATTTTGTTGGAGTTCTTGGTGTACTGCTGCTCTCAGATTGCTCATTGACAATCCAAAATTATACTCAATTTCTCCTTTAAAGGCAGAGTCTTTGACTAATTCATCAGCTCTACCATGCATTCAGACGCCAACATGAGATGGAGACCACATGAAATGGACTGTTACCATCATTAATAATTGTGTTGTATTTGTGTCTAGCTTCAGACACGAGCACGTTACAGTTCGGGATTTGTAACGTCACAATGCTATGTATCATTGTAGAGGAGAGGCGTGAGAGAGGCACCTCTCCTCTCACCATGTTGAGAGTAGAGGTGTGAGAGGCGCCTCTACTCTCACCAGGTGAGCTCTCCCAGCACGGGTGCCATGCCTACTGACTCCCACCATCACTCACCCCGGCGCCTACAACCCGCCCTCTCTTAATTAGGCATAAGAAAACACCTTGGACAAACGGCCCGACGTGTGGGACTGGAGAAAAAGCTACAAATAGACAGCACTTACCCATATCAGTCGTCCTTATCAGGCAGCTCATCTTATCTGGGCAGCAGGTGGTCGGGAGGTGGGGCCCAGCACCCGCCCGCACCCAGCCAGCCAATCACAACACAGTCAATCCCTCACGTGTCTTTTGATTGGCGGGTCAAAGACATGCTCCGGGAGCTTTGAGAGCAACAGACGGGTCAATACATGCACTCGTTTCATCCTCAATATATGCACGTGAAATCACTTATTTTGGTGATTCAACTTGTAATGAACTGGCCAGAGAACCTGTGTTTACTATGGCAGTGACGAGTGCGACGCCGCTTACTTATTTAACCAATGATGAGAGAGACAGCCTGATGTATCAATTTTGATTGGCAGATGTTTGTGCGTCCCATGATTCTACGCGGATACTTGTCTCCGGTATCTAGCGTTCATTGATCTTATATTTGTTAAACTTTTACATTTTTTTACTATACCATAATAAAATATTAAATCAATATATTTTACATATAAGCTAAGGAAGATCAAATTGAAATATCTGGCAAATAATAGTAAAGAACATAGCCGAGGCCAGAGGCGGAGCGAGGGAGCCGGACGCGGGCTCGGGGACCATTAGGATCCATGATAGGAAAATTGCGTGTTGAGGAGAACTCCGGGCAAGAAGGGCGGCTGGCCTTACCGTACGCCCTCGTTACTCCGAACTTATTGCCATTTGTGAGTCAACTCGCCTCCAACTTCGTTTGTGGTTATTGTTTTATTGGGTCGTCACTCTTAGTAGAACGAGGGGCGTGTTAGTTAGAGAATAATATGTGGTCGGAGAGAGTACTTGCGTTGGGGTATTAGAGGAGTGCGAGAAGGAATATGACTTAACCTTGTCTCAACAGTGGTATCCGCTCAACTCCAGCTTTATACTCACTATTATCAACCCGTAATCATGATACTCGGTTTTGTTTATTAAATTACGTAACCACCATAATTATTCCCTCTTTCAGTGTCATTGAGCGCTAAGCGTAGAGGAGGCCTGGGAGGGGTATTAGCAGAGGCTTTCATTAACACCCACACCAAAATGTCACCCGGAATGACCGCTTTTTCTCCCACGTTTTTTATTGATTATGTTGATGTTTGCCTCGTCGCCGAGGTTCGTACAATGGCTTGTATTATTATCGCTTTTTGTGTGGAGGAGAAGTCGTGCCTCTTCTAACTGATATGTGGACGGGGGACGGGTGGTGATCCGTCAGCGCGGGCGCCTCCTCCTCATATCTCTGTCACTCCCTGTCATACTCCCAATATTTTCTCCCAGCAATGTGGGGGGGGGGGTACGTGTGGGTGGGGGATGGGGGCGGGGTGTTGACACCTCTACCAGGGGGGACGGTCACCTTGTACCTCTACCAGAGTGACACCTCTACCAGGGTGACACTCACCTCTACCAGAGTGACACCTCTACCAGGGTGACACTTTTTTTTTATCATCACCTCTACCAGAGTGACACCTCTACCAGGGTGACACTTTTTTTATCATCACCTCTACCAGAGTGACACCTCTACCAAGGTGACACTCACCTCTACCAGGGTGACACCTATACCAGGGTGACACCTCTACCAGGGTGACATCTCAACAAGGGTGACACTCACCTATACCAGGGTGACACCTCAACAAGGGTGACACTCACCTATACCAGGGTGACACCTCAACAAGGGTGACACTCACCTCTACCAGGGTGACATACCGCTACCAGGGACGTGACACACTTCATAAATACCTGATGATTATTACATATATTTACTATTTTGTAATATGTTTGTAATATTTACTATTTTGTAATGTTACATAGGTGAAATATTTTACGCTTACGTCGTTGCCTACAGCTTGAGGTAGGAAGAACTAACCGTAAATCAGTTCCAAGTGACACTAAGTAGCTTCACATCGGTTACAAAATATTGGTGCCAACATATAAGTTACAGGAGAGGCGCCTGCGATGTTAGGGTGAAGGAGTTGGGCCGATCCTCCCTCGGAACCCGAATGTCTTGGGTGACACCTTAAGATAACCCTCATTTACATCATATACACGCACCGTCTTCACCACGAACATCTTTCATTACATACAACCTTCACTATAAACCATTCTCAATTGGCATGGACCTATACGTCGTTATAGTGAAACTGGCGAACGTGCCAGCCAGTGTCCACATATTACCCCCACATGATACTATCCGTTCCGCTCTCCTCCTTAAAGACCCCCAAACTGCACATGGAGAAATATGTCACAGCCTACAGCTCATGGGCCCTGCTTGGCCCCGAAAAATTTTCATAGTACCTTATTATATAAAGATCGATGAAGATTAAGCCACCCAAAAGGTGGCACGGGCATGAATAGCCCGTAAGTGGAGGCCCTTTTGAGCCATTACCAGTATCAAAAGCTGATACTGGAGATCTGAGGTGGTGCGACCGCACCCTGCGTGACGGGAGATGTCTCCCGTAAATTATATAAAAATATAATCCCTATTTTATACAGGGGATTAGAGTGAAGGTCAAGAGCTAGCTACCAGTTCACCTTTATTTCACAAGAGGGTTGGTCATACATGGGACGCCAGTCCTGAACTAGGAAACTTTGCAGAGATGTAGGTAAAGTTATTATCAGAACGCTTGTTATGTTATAGATTCAGCTACTTGGAACAAGTTCCAAGTAGCACGGGCTATGGTGACCCCGTAGTGGACTTGCCTGGCACAGGAGCGGTGCTGTCGAAAGGAGAACGCACTAAGCCATTACTATATAGCACTTAGAACGAATAAAGATAAGGATTTGGGATAAGACAGGAAAAGAATGGTACCTAACCACTTGGATGGTCAGGGATTGAACGCCTACCTCTAAGCAGCAGACCGTGGCTCTACTGTCCAGTCCGGGTGGTAGGATAAAACTTTGGGTAGAATGAAAATATCTTCTAACATCTGTTAGTGCATGAAATAGTCATAAAGCTCAAAGTAGTATGTCATTTCTTCTAAAATTGATAACTGGGTATTCAGTAAGTAATTATCAAATGAAGGCACCAAGCCGGGAAGGCTATGTAGCACCAACAAATGAGCGGGATACTCATAGGGTGCTAAATATCACTAAGGATGCCAATACGAGAACAAAAGCACACAAGGCAAACAATATCAAATGTATCTGATTCACTAAGAATTTTATCAAGGGGCGAGGGACGGTCGGGAAGCAAGACACACGCACGTCCTGGAAATCTGGACATTCAAGAAGTACATGCATGACCGTAAGATGAACAATGCAGTTTGGACAATAAGGAGCAGGGCGGCACTCCATTAAGTGCCCGAGAGTTAAGCACGTATGGCCAATATGTAACCTCGCCAGAGCCGTTTCCCACCGCCGGTTACAGTGGTATGAGGAAGGCCATGAAGGTAAACTGTGTGATCATAAGAGCAAGCAGTTTGTTACCAGCAACAGAAGGCCAACAACCCTGCGAACGGGCAAGGATGGAGGAATGAATAACTGGGTAAAATTCGGAATAAGGAATACCTTTACAAGAGATGGGACGTCCTTAGCAGCAGCAGCAGCACGCTCATTTAGGGACACACCAATATGGCTGGGAACAGAGCAAAACTCCACTGAATCCAGATGGTCGAGATCAAAGTATTTAGTCCACATAGCAGGACCAAATAAGGCGTGGAACGTATTAGCACTGGAAGGAATAGTACGAGTGCTTCTGAGGGGGTTGGTTGGTGCTGAGCACCCCCAGTAAGAGTTGGGGGGGAGGGGTAAACATGCAGTTGTCACAATGAGAGGAGCAGCCACTCCATGTGATGAGGTGGTCACCACTGGGGTGATCAACCCTACCACAGGGATGGGAGGGGAGCATATGGGGGTAGTCGGGAGGGTCAGAGGAGCTTGGTCTGAGCCCAATGTAGCAGGGGCTACAGAGCCAGGTCTTCCAACACAGTCCGACTTGGTCGCTCACCCCACGAGTCTGGAAAGTTATAAGAGGATCATTCAGCGGCACAGAAACGAGAAGATAATTTAATTCACAAATAAGCCCCCATACCCACCATGGAGCCACAATTAGAGGATAGAACACCCAACAAGACAAGGCCCCCCTCCCCCCAGGGGTGCATCGTGAAGGTACTCCCTGCAATCGCCACCTTAACAAACGTTAAGTCTGTCGAGATCGGGTTCAGCAACGAAGGAGAGGATTGACGATAAAAGCATCCCCTTGCTCGAAACATCGGGTACCACAGTTCTATGAGCGAGTGTGCACACCTCCCCAAACATCTGGGCGTCAAAACAGAAGATGTCCAAAAGAAGAATCAAGAATGGCAAAAGATCGGCGGGAAATGACGATTAGAAAGAAGGGGGTGGGGGGAATAGTACATAAGGAATAGGAAATAGCATCCAGCATAATTGGTGAAGACTGCGGCAGGAGCATACTGCTTCAAAAGGAAAAAGACGACTGACCCATGGAGCATCACACCCTGGCAGCCGCCCACCAAGCCCCCTCACGACGACAACAGACTGGCAAGGGATAGGGCATCGTCTGCAAGCCTTTATCAATTTTTTTTTTTAGTGTGTAAATATAAAATTCTCCAGCACCAATAACACACAGGATTCATGGCCGATTCCACAATACTGTATCTCTAAAAATAGTTGCAACAAGAGCAGTAAAAACAAGTTATGGATTATCTTGAGCAAATCTTTAATAACAAGGAAAAAAAAAATGTCAAGCACTTTTGGTTTATTGTGTGCATTACAATACATTCCATTATGGATGAAGGTACACACATGAACTCAAATCAAAGTTCACATACACAATATCCGAAAACTAACACAATAAAGGGCCTAGGATAAGTAGAAGTATCAGTCAAGGTACCTGGTACTTTTTTCCATACAGCACAGGTCTTGTGAGCATAAAAAAATTAGATTCGTTGATTCGCAGCACAAGTCCAGAGCTGTAATGATGTACAGTACTGAGCAGTAACTTAAGAGAATCTACACCTTCACAAATCAGTGTAATATGTATTTCCATTAAGATCTGTACAATCTAATCAAATCCAATTTGATTCCTAATTAAAGAACACTTTCACTAAGAAATAACTCGGAAGAGGATGAATGAAAGTATTAAGAGTATACTGTGACAGAACTACATATAACAAGGGTGTGGCCACATTTTTATTTATCCACCTAACTTCACACCACAGGCCTCTAAAAGGAACAAAACCAAAATTAACGTAACGTTACTTTTCCTACCGAATAAATATTATAATAACTACATACAAATAAATAGTTAACTACAAACATTAGGAAAAAACCAACTGTGGAATGTATAGTACTTAACAGCAACAATCATGGGAATACTCAGTCATCAAGGAATGCCTCTATATACAAACAAATGTTGACCCTTCATGAACTATACCGTCATTGACATTAAAGAATGCTGAAACTTCATGTCAACGAAGCACAATTAAGTGTTCTTGATATATACCTATATATATATATATATATATATATTATTTACACATGCAAGTATTAAGGTCCCCAAGTAAAATTTTAGAAACTATTTGCATTTGCCAGATATTCCTTGAAAGCTGACCCATTAACGCTTTCAAACATCCTCACCTAGCCTGGCAACAGTATCTACAGCACTGAATTTTCACTATACACTTAGTATCAGAGATCGCTTGTGTAGTTCCATAGTTCCTGAATTATCTTGTATTCCCATTTTTTAAAGCTATAAACAGTTTTTAAACCAATCTTCTAGCAGTCTACTTTCAATTTCACCATTAGAAAAATGTAATATTACATTGGCTTTTAATGATCAGTAAAATAAACTACAGATAGGCAAAAGTGCAATTTCATTAGGCTACACTCACGAACTCTGAAGATGCAATAAATTTGCTTACATTTATACACCAATAACTAGTTATGACAATAAAGAGAACCTGGCTACTCTGCCTTTTTTCACATAGGTACAACATTTATCAAAAAACTTAAATAAAAATGGCCTTGTCAACAAAATAACAAAGACTTGCGGTGGTTCGATAATACGCAACAATAATACAAGTACCACCATAAGTGTGTTTTCCCAGAGAATGTGTTAGTACTGGTGTAGGCAGTGGAAAATTTGTGAGGTTCATATGAAAATAGATCTTAGCATGGTCATCAGATCTGTTCAAACCCCCTTTTCCATAGTGTTTATTTTTTATATTATCCCTGATAATACAATCTTGCATGTAATCTCTTTATAAACTCCAAGTCTTGGATCATAAAGAGCTCTTTTTGATATGTGGAAGTATGAGAGATAGTGAAACAGCATGTAAAGGATTTTAGCACTTAATGGCAAAAATAATGGCTTTGTGATTAAAATACATAAATATATCCACATTTTTACATTTCTGCTTTAAGGAAAATACATTAATAATATTAATCTGCTTTACCATTCTATATACATAATATATACTTCAAAATATAAAGTTAAATTCCATCATGAAAGTTAAGGAATTAACACTGCCTTCACTTCACATAATTAAGAACAATCAATAATGTACCTAACGCTGTAGGATTGCCATACGACCACGTTCAATATTAATTTTTCCCACGTTGCACCAATGTTTGAATAATTCGACTGGATAAAGAGGCTTTTGACATTTACCAAAAGCTTTGTAGAGAAAAGCAAAAATACAACACAATAAATACTTCAATTTAAATGTCGACATAAAATTGTCCCTCGTTTCCCCTATTATTACAATTTTAGGATTATTTTCTCAAGATTACAAATACTGTATAAAATATTAAAATTCAGATAATCTGAAAGTACAATCTTTTTGTCACTTTTAATAAGGTGACAACTGTAGACTTATATCGTGTAAATAAATTTGATACCACAGGAATATTTGAATATTTTATTGCCAAACCTCTATTTTTTCAACAATTAAAGAACCCAATGTAAAAACCATATTTTACACACACTAAACAAACATGAGAATTATAAACAAATCATTAATTTTCTATGTCGTCAAGACACTTAAGGGTTAACCAATTGACACAGTCCAAGTAGGAAAATCTTGGCTTTATCTTGAAACTGTATACTCATTTCTTACAAAAATATAAAGATAAAAAGGTCATGTTGCTGGCTAGATCTGTATGTAAAATTTTAAACAAACATGTCATAAAATTAAATACTATGTGTAAGTAGATTATGAATATCATAATTCTCTAAAAGAAAAACATAAATCATTGTGCATAATCAAAACAACTTGCCTTGATATTCAAACACGTAAATAATGACGGCAACCCAAACTATACAATATTCATGGCTATTTAAAACAGCACACACTTCCATTATAGAGTACACAGGACTTAATTTTAAAATGCCCATACAGTAATTATTTGAATCGAAATCGTGTTTCACTCCTTATGTATTGAAGACTTTAGTTTATTATTGCAGGTTATTGGCACATGAGTAAGGGAAAAAGATAGAGAGATTCATGACGTGTGTAACAAACATAACATTACCCACCTAAACATACACGAAGTTTATTTTATTCATATACCTGTACTGACCAGACCACACAACGTTATGCACACATTTACTCTCCACGATTAAAATGCAATTTACGAATTTATTTTTAAAAGATCATTATTTAATAATGCCGATCTTCTGATAGTGTGACAATTACTTTACATTATCATCATTGATTAAATAAAACTAGTTTTTCAAAAGTTATAAAAAAAATAAAATATTACAATTCTCTTAATTACCAGTTCACAATTTCAAGATTTCTTCTACTCCCTCAGCCTGGCCTGTGGTCACACTTCCCTGGTGATGAACTGGAATGTGAGGCCATTTGTCTTCATAGCCTAAAAGACCATATAGCAATCAGAGCCAGGCTGATCTGGTAACTCTAGCAGAAACTTGTCTAGTTCTCTCTTGATAGCTTCCACTGTTCCAGTGGCATTTCTTATATTTGTTTTGACAAGACACTAAAGAGTCATACATCTCCTATGTTTCTATTCTATTCTCTAATTATGCTTATGGAACTCCAACTTTTCACTGGTCATTTTATACGTCCTACCAAATCTCTCAAGCACATTGTAATTTTATTATGTAGGTTTGGAGCTTAACCATCCAGTTTTTTCTGCATGTATATTACTAGATATACCGCCCACCTTCATTCAAAGGAGTATAGTTTGAGTGCTTCGAGTTCATTCCAGTAGTTTAAATGCTTCATCGATATAATGCATGAACACTTTCCAGATCTGCAATCTCACCAAACTTGTTTCTACAAAGATAATGGTGTCTTGTATCTTTTACACCTTTTAAGTACTGAACTGTAATTGGAATTTATCACAGTTGAAAGTAATTATTTTCTGTTGCCCATTGGAAGACCTTGTTAATACCAAATTGTAATTTTTCTGCATCTTTCCCAAGATAATGTTCATTCTAATTTTGGTATTGTTAGCAAAGGATGACAAGACTGTGGCTTGTATTCCTATCATCTGAGGAAGAGCAACAATACGATAACTGTACACTGGAATTTAGCGTCACACCATACTCGAGCCGACTTTCGTTTGGTTAACTGCCATTTTATAATTGTTCGTTTGGAAATTTTTTATAAAATCTGCAAAATCTGTGTATACAAAACAGTACTGTATATATATTTTGGTTTGTGTATATTGTAATCCTGATAATTTTGTCGGCAATCAAATCGTTGCAAAATACAAAGATCTTCCTGCCAAAAGTCTTGTTTACCAAGATTGCATAACTCATTCTTTTCCCACTTAAGTTTTTATTATATTTTTTTTTGCCAATTTTTAACTACTTCCCATTTTAGGTGGAACAAAAACTGCAGCAGATTTTAAGTCTACACCTGTCGCGTACCTTTAGACATTTCCTCCGGGTTTTACACTGCCCTTGCTAATGGTACTTTGCACTTTATAACAAAAATTCCAGGAATCTAGCCCAGGAGTCATGTATGTTGTCATTTTTTTTTTTTTTTTGATGGCTGTGGGGTTTATTGTGATATCTAACATCCATCTTTTTGCATTGGCAGAGTTTATGTAGTTATAATCATCCACTTTCCTTTAGGCCATTGCTATGATAAACATTCATATTGTTCCTTCAGTATTTTGCTCACTTATTGTCCTCAGTGTACAGTATCTCATCCTGTAATTATGGGGCCTCTACTCCCAGAGGCTTTTGATTTGTTCTTTGCACACGTATTTTACTATTTTGTGACTCTCTTTGATGGCTGTTTTTTTTTTGTAATTCTAATTCTAGAATGAGTGAGCTCTATTTCTGCAATTTCTCTGAAGGTTTGTCTGCCTTTGTAGGGACATTCGTGTTTAATGTTTTTGTAACCTACCTTCCTCCTGTATAATCACCTGCATTCTCTCTCTCTCTCTCTCTGCCTTGTGTTAGAATTTGAGGGTTCAGTGATGCTCAAAACAAAGTTGAAATCAAATATTTATAAAGGAATTTGAATTCCCAACTTAAGTTACATGAAAGACAATATAAGGAACCAAATTTGATGATAATTTAATTCAGCAAGAAAGCAGTGAATAACCAAAGCACAGTATACTGATGTTAGTGATAAGTGAGTTGGTCAAGAAAGCAGAGAATAACCTAAGTACAGTATACTGTACTAATGTACCATAGTAGTGCTGATAGGAATATGTACTAAGGAGTTAACACTGCTACACACACTACCACAACTGTATGCAACTTTTTTGTTTGATGATCAAGTAAACACACACTTTTGTAAAGCCTCCTCTTTGCATTAAATAGATGCACACCTCTAGGGCTGCTACAATGCTCATTAAATGTACCCATCCCAAGTGTCGAAATTAAATAATTGTTAAGGCTAAAATTAACAAAAATTACTTAGAAAGTCAACATACTACTCGACCAACAACACTTCTAACAGAACAAGAGTTTACCTTCACAAGTTTTCCCATATTAATAAGAGACCTTTCTCTAAAAATTGCGCTAAAGATGAGCGAGGCGAGTTCTCAAGTTAACAAAACTTCTTCTCTTACCTAAGCCTCACCTTTGGTAACATTGTTCCTATTTATCCTACAATCTCAGCTTAACACTGCACAGGGACTGTGTCCTCCCCTGACTAGTGACACTTCCTGAATGGCCCAGCCCCCAGGGAAAGCTGGCAAATATCAGGGCAATACTTGGTGGCTACTGGCGGCAGGAGTGTTGGTGCTATCCAGCTGAGCAGTGCTGACTAGTGAAGTTGACCAACTAGCTGAGCCTTAAGACACCCACTTGCAGTCTAATAGGGTGGTGCCTGCTGCATACCTGTATGCCAGAATTGAAGTACTGTAGTAAAAGTAAGCTACTAGCAGTAATAAACTAAAAAATGCAGTAAGCTTGCATCATCTAGGATGTCTTGCAAAAATTGTAAATCAATACTGTACACATATGATAGCAAAAATGACAAGTACTGTACTGTATCATATAGAAAACCATAAGATGTATAGTAAGAAAAGTACTATTAAAGACACCATGGCAAGTTACAATTATTACATTTAAATTATTTTTTAAATGTGGAGTAGTCAAGTTTCCCACTACACATCTTTTAATCACATTGACATTAACCAGACCCTTAAAACTAAGCCTATGATTGGTAGGCAATATTGTCAGAAAGGAAATCCTCATTACCTGACTGAGGTTGCGGTGGCTGGCCAGCAAATGGAGGCTGAGAATAGCCTCCATCAGGATCTGTGGCATCTGGGTAGCTGTTGTATCCACCCATATTGGTGGGATCAGCCTCATAACTTGGGGCAAATGCTTGATCTGATCCCTGCCTGTACCTCAAGAACGCCAAATATGCTGCACCAGCCTAGAAATAAAGGAATTTTCTCATGCATTGCTGATTACAAATGACTTTTGAAAACCTTGTGTTCCTACACTTTGTACCATGTTGTAATGCACACACGACAATATAGTACATGTAGGTACTGTATTCCTTTTTTTAGTAAATATGTAAATTTTAAAAAACTGCCTCCTCTTGCATCATATTTAAATCAGCTAGTAAGTAAGTAATTATCAAAAGAAGGCACCAAACCGGGAAGGCTATGTAGCACCGTCAAATGTGCGGAATAATCAGAGGGCGCTAAATATCACCAAGGATGCCAATACGAGAACAAAAACGCATAAGGCAAACGATATCAAAAGTATCAGTCACCAAGAACTCTATCAAGGGACAGGTGACCGCGAGGGGCGGTCGGAAAGCAAGACACACATGCTCTTCCTGGAAGTCAGGACATTCAAGAAGGACATGCACGACTGTAATAGAGACAATGCAATTAGGACGATAAGGAGCAGGGCAGCGCTCCATCAAGTGCCCATGGGTTAAGCGAGTATGGCCAATACGCAACCTCGCCAGAGCCGTTTCTCATCGCTGATGGGAAACGGCGTAGGAGAACGCAGTTTAGGAATGGTAGGAGGACGGCCACGCGGAAACAACATTTAAGAGTACGCAGTTTGTTACTAGTAACAGGCGACCAAGAAGCCTGCCAACGGGTAAGGATGGAGGAATGGATAACCGGGTAAAAGTCGGAATATGGAATACCTTTATGAGAGATGGGACAAGAGCGGACAGCTTCCATGGTGGCAGCATCCGCACGCTTATTTAAAGACACCAATATGGCTGGGAACCCAACAAAACTCAACCGACTTAAATTTACTGTGAACAAGAAACAGCCAATACTGAATCTCGACAACTACTGGATGAACCGGATTGAAGGACCCGAGAGCCATGAGGGCACTACGAGAGTCGACAACAACTACAAAGGAAGACTGACAACAAGAAAGCAGGAGACGAAGAGCATAGAGAATAGCATAAAGCTCCGCTGTGAAGAAGCTAGTCTCCGGAGGTAAGCGACACATATAAGTGCGATCAGGAAAAACAACAGAGTAGCCAACACCTTCCGCAGACTTAGACCCATTGGTGAAGACAGAAACGGAGGAGGGAGAAGATAAGTGCTCAAGGAAAAGGTGTTTTAGAACCGTAGGAGGGGTAAAAGCTTTAGTGACGCGGGTCAAGGAAGTACAAAACTGTGGAAGGGGGACTCTCCACGGGGGCAAAGAAGGAACAACACGAGGAGAAACATTAGAAATACACACTGAAAGAGAATCCTGTAAGCGAGATAACTGGACAGAAAGAGGGAGGTGGTGAAGAGGAGCAGGAACCGCAGGAGGGGTAAAAGTTAAAGCAAGACAGAGGCAAGAGGAAGGATGTTGTAAGGACCGCGCAAGATAGCGAAGACAGTAGCGATCACGGTGGTCCTGGAGAGACAGGAAGCCAGTGTCAGATACAAGCCAAGGACGGGAGTCGAACAAAAGGCACCAGAACCGAGGCGCAACCCAGTATAGTGCAAAGCATCAAGACGGCGAAGAGTACAAGGAGAAGCAGACGAGTAAGCAGGGCAACCATAATCGAGTTTAGACAGGACGAGAGAGGTCCTGTCCTCCATCTGCATCATCCTTTGCAGATGACACAAAAATCAGTATGAAAATTACCTCGGTTGAAGACATTGAAAAACTTCAAGCTGATATTAATAAAGTTTTCGACTGGGCATCAGAAAATAACATGATGTTTAACAGTGATAAATTCCAGGTACTCAGGTACGGTAAAAATGAGGACCTTAAACATAATACAGGGTATAAAACACAATCAAATGTGCCCATAGTAGGAAAACAGCATGTAAAGGATTTGGGAATAATGATGTCTGACGACCTAACGTTTAGGGAGCATAACCAAGCAAATATTGCGACAGCCAGAAAAATGATAGGATGGATTACGAGAACTTTCAAATCCAGGGATCCCATCACAATGGTTGTACTCTTCAAGTCACTTGTGTTGTCCCGTCTTGAGTACTGCTCAGTACTCACTTCCCCTTCAGAGCAGGAGAGTTTGCTGAAATACAGAGAATACAGAGAGCATATACGGGAATACAGAGAGCATATACGGCAAGCATAGACGCGATAAAGCACCTAAATAAATTATTGGGATCGTCTCAAAGCCCTCCAAATGTACTCACTAGAAAGAAGACGAGAGAGATATCAAATAATATACACCTGGAAGATACTGGAGGGACAAATACCAAATCTACACAGTAAAATAACAACGTACTGGAGTGAACGATATGGGAGAAAATGCAGAATAGAACCAGTGAAGAGCAGAGGTGCCATGGGCACAATCAGAGAACACTTAAAACATCAGAGGTCCACGCTTGTTCAACACCCTCCCAGCAAGCATAAGAAATATTGCCGGAACAACCGTGGACATCTTCAAGAGGAAACTAGATTTATTCCTAAAAGGAGTGCCAGACCAACCGGGCTGTGGTGGGTATGTGGGCCTGCGGGCCGCTCCAAGCAACAGCCTAGTGAACCAAACTCTCACAAGTCAAGTCTGGCCTCCGGCCGGGCTTGGGGAGTAGAAGAACTCCCAGAACCCCATCAACCAGGTATCAACCAGAGGAATGTAAAGCAAGGAGTGCGCGCCTATCCGCTCCCCAAGAAGTATGGGACAATACCCGAAGGAGGGTAAGGGCCTTAGAGCACTCAACACGGAGGTAAGAGATATGGGGAGACCAAGATAAACGAGTGTCAAGGAATAACCCCAAAAGCTTCGCGGAATCTTTGTACTCAAGGGGATGACCATAAAGTGACAAAGTGGGACGAAGAACAACCCGTTTCCGAGTAAAAGTCATGGCACAAGTCTTAGTAGTAGAGAACTTGAAGCCATGATCGGTGGCCCAAGACGACACGGCATCAATCACAAGTTGAAGCCGGCGTTGAAGGAGATGCGAATCATCACCCTGACAGCAAAGGGTAAGATCATCGACATAGAGAGCGGAGAAGACACCTGAAGGAAGAGAGGAAAGAAGACCATTGAGGGCAACCAGAAAAAAGAGTAGTGCTCAGAACACTACCCTGAGGCACACCTTCGAATTGCTGAAGAGAGGCAGAGAGAGCGGTACCAAGCCGCACCCGAAAGGAATGACGAGAGAGGAAGCTGCAGAGAAAGAGGGGGAGATGACCACGAAGGACAAAAGAATGAAGCTGGGATAGAATATGATATCGCCAAGTGGTGTCGTAAGCCTTTTCCAGGTCAAAAAGGATGGCAACAACGGAGGTCTTCGCAGCAAAAGCAGTACGAATATAGACCTCCAAGTTCACCAGAACATCTGTAGAGCTGCGGCACTTGCGGAAACCAAATTGAGAAGGGGAGAGGTGGTTATGGTGTTCCAGGAACCACATCAGACGAACGTTAACCATATGTTCAAAGAGTTGGAAGACAACTTGTGAGGGCAATAGGGCGAAAGTCCTTAGGGGATGTTCCCAGAGACCCTGGTTTGCGAACAGGGAGGACAACGGCATCGAGCCAGTCCTCAGGGACTGACGACTCCCAGATCCGTTATACAGACTCGGTAAATACCGAGACGTGCACGGAGGGAGATGGCGAAGCATCTCATAATGAATGCCATCGGAGCCCGCTGCCGTAGAACCGCAGAGGGCCAGGGCAGAACGAAGTTCAGAGAGAGAAAGAGAAAGAGAGAGAGAGAGATAGAGAGGAGAGAGAGAGAGAGAGAGAGAGAGAAAGGGATCGTTATAGGGAAGTCGAAGACGAGTGTAGAAATCGAAAGGACGAGATTCAAGGACAGGTTTACGAAGAAGAAAAGACTGGGGAAGATGAAGACCAGAGCTAACAGAAGAAAAGTGGGAACCCAGTTCGGTAGCGACATGCAACGGGTCTGCCACAAGAGTACCACGGAGGTGAAGGACCGGTGAAACATCGGGAACGAACTTGCCCCGCTATCTTGTGGATACGCTTCCAGATCTGTGGCAGAGGAGTTTCGGATGTAATGGTAGAGACATAAGATGCCCAACATTCATGTTTAGCCGTACGGATGGCCCTATGGGCCACCGCACTTGCTTTCCGAAAGAAAAGAATCGGCCGTCTGCCGACGGCGGGGTCTCTTCCAGGCTGCACGCTTACAGCGGTCAGCCCGAGCACAGTCTGCATTCCACCAGGGAACACACTTCTGTGGACCCCGAGAGGCAGAGCGAGGAATAGAGCGGAGGGCAGCGTCGAAGACAGTGTCATGAAAAAGGAGAAGAGCGCAAGGGAGAGGCAGAAGGGAGAGGTCAGAGAGAACAGCACTGAGGGTAAATAGGTTCCAGTCCGCTTTAACAAACTGCCACCTAGGTAAGGAGAGGGGAGGGTGAAAAGAGAAAAAGGTAACAAGGATGGGGAAATGGTCACTGCCATGGAGGTCATCAAGAACCTGCCACGTGAAATCTAAGTAGAGAGAAGATGAGCAAAGAGAAAGACCAAGACAGGAAAGGGTGCGAGTCCGAGAGTCCAAATGTGTGGGCTCACCAGAATTCAGAAGTATTGGGGAAGAACGAGAGGATAAATGGTTCAAGAAGGCGACCTCGGGTGTTCATCAAAACATCACCCTAAAGGGAATAATGACAATTGAAATCACCCAGCAGGAGCACAGGCTCCGGCAAGGAGTCCAGTAGGTGTTTCAGATCAGGAAGAGAAAGTGGGACACTCGGGGGGAGATAAATGGAACAAACTGTGTACCATTTCCCCACAAAGATACGAGCAGCAGAACAATAGGGAGGCGAAGGAAAAAGTAAAGGGACAAAGAGAACATCAGAGCAAATCAAGAGAGCAGAAGAATTAGGAGCCCCAGCAACAGCTGGGGGGGGGGGGGGGAAGAGAAAGGAATAGCCACGATAGTGACCAGGACGAGCACCAAGCATCGGCTCCTGGAGACAGACACAAAGGGGCGAAAACCGCGAAATCAGAAGTTGGAGTTCGAGGAAATTGCCGTAATAACCTTGAACGTTCAATTGAAGAATAGACATCGACGAGAAGAGAAAGGACAAGAAGAGAGAACAAGGAAGAAACAAAGGCGAAAGAGCAACATAGCACGTTAAAGAAGATCTGGGTCGGGATCATGGTCAGAAAGTCAGGGTTAGGGGGCATGGGTAAACTGAGCAAAGACAGAGGGAAGGAAGCGGGAGAACAGGACCAGAGGTGGGCGGGCGGTGTCCAGAGGAGGAGGAGGAGGAGGAGGAGGAAGAGGAGTCAACGGAGAGGAGCAGTCAAGGACAACAGCAGGAAGAGGCGGAGTAGAAAGAGGGGAGCGCACCTCAGCAAGGGCAGCAACCGAGAGGGAAGCGGGGGCCAAAGAAACCTCCATAGCAGGAACAGGGGGCGCAACCACCGAAACGGGAGGGGAAGGCGCAATAGAGGCAGTAGTAGGGCCCGAGGAAGAAAGCGAAGCCTTCTTACCCGCCGGGGAGGAGGAAGGAGAGGAGCCAGGCTTACGCTTCTGACTTAAAGAGACCGGTGTCCCAGCAACTACGTACCGGGCAACGGATTCCAGCTTCTCAACAGGAGAAGCTGAACGAGAGCACACACAACGGCCGTTAGGAGAGTGATGGACATCAGCCCGCACCGACAGGCGGCGGGGAGAGTCAATAAACGGAGGAGAAGGATGGGAAGGAGGATTGGAGGGAGACGAGGAAGAAGACACAGGAGACATGACAGACGGGTAGAAAGAAGGGGAACCCCAGACAGAGGACCAGGAGGGGAACCCTTCGGGACAGAACTCAAAGGAACAGAGGAGGAGACAGTGGGCGTATCAGGGTCCAAGGCCCGGAAACGGTTGCGAGTCCGAGGAAGGTGGGAAGGACAAGGAGAGGAAGAGCGCAACAACGTGAGCATAAAAGACATTAGCATAAGGCAGGAGCCGGCGAACCTGGCGCCTCGCCTCAGGAAAAGATAAACGCTCCCGGTGCTTCAAGTTGAGGACGGCTGCCTCAAGTTTGTAATGGACCGACACACATGGGAGAAGGTAGGATGGGCCTCACCACAGTAGAGGCAGCGAACCTAGGGAGAAGTGCACTCCGACTTAGAGTGACCTTCGCACCCACACAAAGGACAGAGAGAGAGAATCCCAGAGCAGCGGAGGGCACCATGCCCAAACCTCCAGTACTTGTTACAGAGCCTAGGAGAAGGAATGTACTCCCTGGACAGAGCACCTGGCACCAGCAAGAATGACAGAGGATGGAAGGGTCCTACCATCAAAGGTAATCTTCACAACCCGAAGGGGTTGACGCGACGACCACGAGGGGGATGAGTAAACGTGTCCACCTGGAGGACAGAATGGCCCTGGGCATCAAGGATATGCCGAATATCATCGTGGCAGTCCTGCAGATTCCGAACACCGGTCGCAACATGGGGCGGGAGGAGAATAGTGCCAACATTGGCATTCAACTGTGCGTTCTTTGAGACCCGAACAGGGGTCTCGCCAAGGCAGGATAAGGCAGCTAAGCGGGATGCCGCATCCTGAGAAGGAGCAGCAACGACACATGTACCAAGACGAGTGGGGTTGAAGGTAACGGAGGCATCCACGGAATCAACAAGATGTCGATAGAGGGAGAAATTGTCAGGAGGCGCAGAATCAAGAGGGAGGAGATCCAAGTATTTGGCCCACGAAATGGGACCAACAAGGCTTGATAGGCATCAGAACGGGAAGGAATCGAGCGAGTGCGGCCGTGTCGAGGATGGCGTTTAGAACCCCCAGAGTGAGAGGGGTTAAAAAGGCGCAGTAGTCACAACTAGAGATTGAGCCGTGCCAGTGGACGAGGTAGTCACCACTGGGGGCTTGGAGCTCGACCCAACCCCAGAGGAGGGAGGGGGAGATGAGGGGAGTAGTCAGAGAGGCCAAAGGAGGAGCAAGGTCGAGGCCAAAGGAGGAGCAAGGTCGGGGCCCAATGCAGCGGAGGCTACAGTGCCCGGTCTTCCAACACGGACCGACTCGGGGGCTTGGTCGCCCACCCCACAAGCCTGAGAAGGTAAAGGAGGAACAGAATACAACATAGGTACAAAAAGAAAACATTCATTCATGAATGAGCCTCCACACCCACCATGGAGCCACAATTAGAGGCAAGACACCAACAAGAAGCTATCGCCGATCACAACAGGGGCCTCCTAGGGGTGCGTCGTGAATATACACCCCCACAAACGCCACCTTAAGAACCGTCAGTCCATCGAGATCGGGTTCAGTGACGAAAGGGGGATTGACAATAAAATGTTCCCCTCGCTCTCGAAGTTGGGTACTACAGTTCTACGGGTGCAAGAGTATGCCTCCTCAAGCACCCGGGCGTCAAAATAGAAGAAGTCCAAAGGAATAACCAAAACAAGCAAAAGGTCGGCAGAAAATGACAAGCAGATAGGAGAAGAGGGGGGAAGAAAACGAAACAGTAGGAAAAGGAAAAGTTGTTCAGCACAATTTGAGAGGACAGCAGCAGGAGCACAAGGCTACAAAAGGACAGAGGACTGTCCCAAGGAGCATCACACTCTGGCAGCCGCCCACAAAGCCCCCCCTCACGGCATCAACGAGCTGAACGGGGATGGGGGAAGACTGAGAATAGCCTCCTCCAGTGCATTGCCTTAATTGAGGTGGCTCTTCTCAGTCTTGACTGTTAAGGTGCTTGACTCTAGCCATACTATCTCTTATGGCTTCTCAAGGTGTATTCCTAAATATGGCTCACACCTGCAGTGTGTCTTTGTCAAATAGGAACATAGGAAGTGGATGAAATCTCCTTTGTTTGGTTACATGACCCCTTTTAGTTTTCCCAGGTGGACCTCAACCTATTTGTATGGAACCCTATGGCAACCTGTGTTTGTGGCTCTATTCCCCAATTAGATTATCTCTTCCAAAAACTATACCTGATCCCTCACATCTGATATTGTTGCCAGTTTAGTCGAAGTTTTCCTAGACTACATGAATTTGCTCATTTCCATTTGGCAGAAGTTTGGCCCTAGTATCAGGCACTTCTCTTTGTTACCCCAATCTGTTCCCTTACCTGACTTCCCTTCTCATACAACAAACTTATTGTGAAAAACTCTCCCAGGCTTTCTGCCAATGCATGCATGCAGTATCAAGTTTCTAAGGCAAATTTACCACTACCTGCATGGGAGACAGGTGGTGGCGATTCATTTTGTATTTCTGCAGGCAAAATAAGCTGGCATCATGGGCTCTTCAGAGATATTTGCCTGGCACACTGTCAATCTTTCTCCATGTCAGTTCCTTGTACCATATTTTGTTCTTCCTGACTTGGTTATTTAATGATTGCCATTTCATGCCTAAGACTATGGTGTTCTATCAAGTGACTCTGCCAGAACCTTTTGTCTTCCACTTTTGTTTGAATTTCTCCTTACCTCTTTTTTTAACATTATCATGAATGTCAATCCTTCTTAGGGATCTAATCACCAGTAGTACCCTTGTACTACTCTCTCCCTATATTATTACATGGGCATAATACAGATACCAAATTCATCAACTAAAGAATTCCTACATGTAATAAATTTAAAGTATGTTAATGTTTTTATAACTATAATATTTGCAAAGAATATTAATTGTATGCAACTTGAAAATACTGCATTAAAATAATTGTATTAAATAATACTTTCATATCTAAAACAAATTCTTCAAATACAATGTTGCAAACACTTTTGGAAATATTACTTTCAATCTAAGGGTCAATATCCATCCATTAAAAAAAATGCAATTATTGTACCACGAACTAATAAAATGCAAAAGGTATAAAGAGGAACAATAATAATGTAAAAACCATGGAGCATAGCATTGCATGTACAGTTCAGAAATACAACTCCATACAACATGACATATCTACCCAGACACCTACAAGCGATCTACTTCAAGATTACTCTTCATCAATTTATATTAAGACTTACTCAAGTACTCATGCTTGGAAGTATGTGATATCTTACCCAGGGGAAGATTGAAAAGAAGCTGAAGGCAATGGCTGCTTGCATGTTGTTGACCCCATATAGAGGAGTTCTAGCATTACTCCACTGGTTAGTCAAATAACAGAAGCCAATGAAGTACAGGAAAGACCAAAGAGCTGAAAATATTAACATTTTAACAGATTTTGGTACAGACTAAAACTAAATTTGTGATGCAGAATATCACTGGGATAAAATGCCATTAACTTGTTAAATTTACCAATCTGAAACATTACATATGGCCACTGAGCCAGCATAAAATTTCCCATATTTAAGATAATTTACCATTGCCTAAAACATAAGATATGACTTTCTCCTTCCTTCCCTGCTTAAGAAAGAATGCTGTACAATAGCAATTAACCCCTGCACTGCGCACCTTTTAAAATAACATTACCATGGCGTGTCCAAAATAAATTATTCCAAAAACAGTATTTTAAATTTTTATATTGTCAATTAGCACCTAGGAAGCATGAAAAATCCAAGTAAAAAGTCTACCTCTTATAGTTTAGCTGTAGTGGTCTGGAGAAGTTTTTTTTTTTAAATGAGGCGAGTTGCAGCATGGGAATAAGTGTCTATTTATTTTCAATGTTTGAATGTATCATATATTTATATGATATGGACGCGAGTCAGTAATTCCTCTGGGCTTCAGTAGTAGTAGTCAGGGAAGTTGAAAATTCCAGTTTGGCAGCAGGATGCTGCTTCTGGAAACTGTCCTTATTAAGGCTGCTCATAGCCCAGTTGGTAAAGCTACGGCCTCTCACACGTGGGCTCCACGGTTCCAGACCCATACAGTCCAGGTGAATGGAATGTTTATTTCCACCGAAGTGTGGATGTCAATTTACTAGCCACGTGTAGCTACCATTATTACTCTCACAAAACACCATCTAGTCTCCACATGCTGATCAACTCTACAACAATATTGATAGCTGCATTAAGGGTTAAATTTAAAAATGAAGAAAGGCACAGTATTATACAGTATGACTGAAGAAAAAATCATGACTGTGATAGACATACTGTTATGAAGGTCAATGAACATTTGACAAAAATAATTTCAAGAAAATTTTAAGGAAAAAAAGTGTGATCAACAAATGGACACAAAAAAATTCCAGTAATGGCTTAGGATAAGAGGCTGTGGAAGCATAAGGGAAAGTGCTTCATCCAGCAGAGGATTAATACATCATGAAGATGATTATAATGATAATGCTAATACATTTCTAACTCACCGGAGAACCCCATATCTGCCATGACATAACGTTTCCTTGTCTTGACTGATGACATCTGCTCGAAGAAATATTCGCCAACAATAAACCCAATAGATGCAAGGAAGGCAATGACAGAAATCCCAACACCATAGTTACAGGCATTGCTATCGTCATTGTAGAGGCAAAGGGCAGTTCCTGTTTTGTCTTTGATCCAACCTTGTGAGGAGATACATCCAAAGATGACGACAGAAAACAGCTGAAACAAATGTATTATTATTAAGGCAATTTTAATTTTGTATGCATTACATGCTCTGTCTATTCCTAAACAAAAATAAAAATATTCATAGATATTATATTTTACAAGACAATAAATTATATTAAACAAATCAAGCTAAATATTGTACAGTACTGTGTTACGTGAATCCCCTGCATAGCAGTGGAACTCCTTTTTCCCTTCACCTTCAATGCCTCTGCACTGGAAGTCTACATCTACACCAGCCCAGATGAATCATCAGTCCTACCACCTCTCCATACCCCCCAGAGCCTGGCACGGCCTGGTACAACTCAGAAGCAAGCCGGGCGCCTCTGCTAACTGGTAGTTTGCCCCCAAAAACGAGCAGTTAGCCGCCTTCAACTGGCAGTGGTGCAGTTCAACAAAGGCACTGCCAGCCACAACGAGCAGTTTGCTAGTTGATTAGATGTCCACCTTGCGTTGACACCGGATGAGTCATCACCGCTGGACTATAAAAAGGGCGTTGCCTCCCTGGAGAGTCAGTCTTTCAGTGCTCTTGGAACACCTTGGTGTCTCTCACCCTTCGTCTGACTTCAGCCAACGCCGTGTGTCTGATGCCGTGGTGGTATGGTAGCTGTCTTCAGTACACCAATATATCTTAAGCTTTTTATTCATTGCTTAGTTTATTTCTGCATTAATGTCATATTAACTTGTTCACCTTTGCATTACATGATAGCCAAGTATTGTCACGTGTCATTTTTGTTCATTAATATTTCAGCAAATTGTTTTAATTATTTATTTGACGATTTTCATTTGTTTCCACCTGCGACTTACACACTGCAAGGCCAATAGCAGAATTTTTTTTTATTTGTGTGAGGGAGAGCCATACCACCTTGGTTCAGTATAGTTGCGATACCACAACCCGTCACAACTGTATCCCTATATCCTACCAAGGACTACTACTATACAAATTGCCATCCACACTACCGTGCAAACAAACATTCCATTCATCTGGACTGTGTGGGGTCTCGAACCGTGGACCCCACACGCATAAGGTCGCAGCTCTACCAACTGGGCTATGAGTAGTCTATGAGTGACTGATGCAATCCCACAACAGTTGCCCAACTCCTGAGTACATTAGGTGAAAGGAAATGTGTCCAACCGTTTCTGCCCCCACTTATCTTTTGAGGCATTTATCTGAGGCCCACCATCTCTAGTAAGACTGCTCAGAGTTGATAGAGCTACAGCCTCACACACGTGGGGTCCACGGTTCAAGACCCACACAGTCCAGGTGAATGACCTACTATTGTATTTCGTTAAACTATTTTTCACAATGGTTATAAGAACAATCAACATTGTACAAAACAATATACGTGCTTCCAACATGAAGCATACTTTTTGACAATTATCAGAAGGAAACTATTTCCACACAAAAATGAAAAGTAAATTAGTTACCAGTTCTTTCACTACTGACCTACATGGCTCAAAGTATAGGTAACCGTTAGACTACCCCATGTGACATTCACTTACTGATCGTAAGACTACCCAATTTCCAATTGTCCATACATTACTTGGTCGTAAGATCTTTCCAAGTTGCCTGGTTAGAAGAGTCAAGGTGTTCCCTTCAATAGCTAGTGGATTTCATTAGAATACTGTGCCTGATTATGAATTTAATAGACTAATTTCATGGCTTACTAAAATGAGGTGTAGATAATGTGTACATTTGGTAGTCTCCTTGTTTCAATATAGATACAGCCTGCTATACCTAAAACAGTTAAAAGCAACACACTGTACTGACTTGTGATAGATTCATATCAGGGTATATTTCCTGTTGTCAGGAAGAGGAAGAGGTCTCTTCCCCCTAGATTAAACTATTTACCTCCCCCAGGATGCTATCCCACAAATGTAACCTAACTCCTGAGTACAGTACATTAGGTGAAAGGAAATGTGCCCAACCATTTGTCCCAGTTATCTTTTGAGGCATTTATCTGAAGCCCACCATCTCTAGTAAACATATAGTCAACCTTTTCAGCTAGAAGAAATATAGCAAAATCTATTTATTGAACACATTTGATTACTTCAGAGGAAAAAGGAGCCTCAGATTTGGAATGTGATTTTACAATTACATCCCAGTTTTGTTTTGCCAAAAGAACAGCAAGCGTAAATCTGAGGGTGGAACATTGACGCCTACCGTATTTACTGGTGTAAAATACACACCCTCACATAGGACACACCCCTATTTTACAAGGATTTTGTGGAAAAAACTATTTTAGTACGTTTCATCATACATTTATTGAAATATTTTAAAGCGGATTTTGTACCCCAACTCTTACCACCTCTAAGATCAGCTGTATAGTTGTACGTACAGTATATATTTTGGGCAAGAGAATTCCTATACAGGATGTGAAACTTTTAATTTCTGGATGTGATGTTTTATGTTGCCGCATCAAGCCACAAGGGCGGCGCACCATCACAGCGCTCTGGTGTTGTCGTCATTCACTCATTGTAAATGGCCGAGTGGCAGATGAAAGTTGAACATTCCTATCAAATTTATAGGAGCATTTTTTATTTAATGAATAAATGTTTCTTAAAGGTAACACAGTTGTTAAATAATGTCTGACATATCAGGTGTGGGTTTTGTATGATGGGTAAGGTGACGAGATGATGTGAGCTTCCTTCATAATTGCCGATGTATATTGCAAGTAGTTTTCTGTGTGTTTGCGATACGACTAATAACTATGCTCGTTTTCAATATTTTATTATTAGCAACAAATTTTGTGCCTAGCGAACTTACCAGTATGCTCATCTGGCTTCCTAGCCTACGGTGCTTGGTCGCCCATCCGTAATACAGCCGATTAGATGCAGGGCAATTTTTTGATTCATTTAAAAATAAGAAAAAAAAGAGCATCTTATACACCGGCAAATACGGTAATTAAGAGAGTTTACTGTAGTTCACCAAAGAAATTGGAAACTTCTCCGAGACTGTATTTATCAGGTACCAGGGTGGCGCACCACCACAGCGCTCTGATAATTACAGTACTGTACTCCATTTAAAAGTATAAAAAATAGTACTGTATTTAAAAACAAAAATCTGGACGTGTCAACCTGCCAGAAAAATTCTTCGAGCTTTGATTAAACACACACATCTACCACCACTGTACCCGAACAAACCAAATAAGATCATGCCAAGCACAATGCATTTATCCATAGACACAAGAGAGAAAATATTCAGTATCATAATCTAGAAACAGTCAACTACTATTGCAAGTTGTAAACATTTTTAATCAAACAGCATGTTTATAATATAAACATGCTGCTTGAAATGAAGGCTCACGATTCCACATCTCTTGAAAACTAGAGTGAAAGTTCCCCAACTTAACAAAAATAATGTCAATGCTAACTGGCTGTCAAAAAAGCAATGACAAACTGGTTTTCCCCATTGTTGGGGATGGGAAGATCATTTGATGTATTGAGGTTCCTAAGGATCAACCGATCTTCCCCCATGCAGCTGCAACCAACAATACAGTACAGTAATTCCCAATTCCTGGGAACCTATTTACTACTAAGTTAACAGAGGCCTCAAGTGAAAGGAAATATCTGAATGCTGTCAGAAATAAATCTAGGAAAAAAGTTTGTTGGGTTGTATTTAATAATTTTTAAGGGCACAGGTGTAAACAGCAGTTTTCTTTTTTACTAGAATTGCATTAAAAAATGTGAAACAATTTGAGATACTGCATTTGTAGTTACTCCTTACATGTGCAATGGAGGATGTATGCATTACTGTACTCTGTCAGGTTGAGTATGACTGGACGTTTTGCAGTACAGTACAATAAAAGGATGGGAGACTGCACACATACACTCACTCTTGCCTTTGGCTAAGAAAACTATAAAATGCCTAAAAGAGCCGTGTTCCCAACAATGTTAAATATGCAAGTATTGGTAATTAAGCTGCTAATAGTACATTTAAGACATTTAAAGCTAAGACAGTGCTAAACCATACTGGCAATCAGCAAACTGTCACTAATGAGATGGCCAACTCCCTAATCATTTTATACCCCTCTCAAAATATATCGTTTCTAAATATCATAGCACTGACCGAAGCATTTTCACTTGGTTAGCAGAATAATCATCTTAAAAGATAAGCAGTGTCCCCCCCCCCCTTCCAACTGATGATATCACACTACTGATAATTGTGACACCCTTATAACCTACATTTACCAGAGGGCTGGCTGATTTACCAGATTTATCTAGTGGCCTCAGCTGGGAGAGGGGACAATAAGCCAGCAGCTTATCAAAGATCGCCCCCATTTTTTTTGTAATTTTGTCCCAAATGAATATGTTTAGTTCACAGCATGCAACTGAACACAAATTCCATTGGCTACCTTTGCAAAGACATTCGCCTGAATTTACTAGTGGCCTCGACGAGGACAGGAAGCTGGCAGCTTGTCAAAAGTCCCCCCCACCCCATTTGCCCTAATGATCTTTTCTAAATGTATTTTAAAACCCAACAGTTTTGGCCTTTACAGCTTCGGCGGGTAGACGTTTCCACGGGTTTACAACCCTATGGGTGAAAAAGCATCTCCAAGGTCTTTTTCTTCATCTATGTTGTAAGATGATGATGTAAGATGTTGTGGATGATACCCTGACAGAAGGAATTCCCCTTCAATAATGTTCTCTCATCTCCACATTTCACTTATGCCAATGAGGTCTGGAGTCTCGGCCTCAGCATATGCACACAATGCATCAAATGTATTCACCCCCGGGAACACTACACTTCTGGTATTAGTGTAGAAGCACTTTAAATTTCTTTTGTTGTTCCTATAGGGCTGAGAGATAGCTCCAAAATTCTGTACATTATTATTCTGTTCGTTGTCACTCCGGTTTTGTGCCCATTTGTCTTCAGAGTACGTACGACATCTGGATATGTCGGCTATAGGCCCACTGGCTGCTATGCTATTTGATTATTAATCAGAGAGACATTAGGGCACTAGATTACCGGATACATTGGTTAAATGGTTCACAAGTTCTGACAATGATGTAGAGAAAAACAGTAATGTAGACTTTGTTGAAATTTTGCCTGTAATTGCTGTATAATAAAATGTAATTAAAGTCCTTGCAATATGAAATGTAATCTTGCATAAAATATACTTTCGACTAATTGTTCCAAACTCTGGCACTGGAAAACTGAAATTAAGGAGGAGTCACCACAAACCCAATGGTGACAAAAACTACAATAATTAAATTCTCCATTACAGCTCAACAGAAATTAGTTGACCAATTAGGTGATCCCATTTTGATCAGCCAGTCTGTGGTGTCCAACCTGCACCGAGCCGCCGGACTCGTCCCCCAGGCCGACCCAAGCCTCCCGGCTCCCTCGGCCCCACACCACCCGCAGCCTCTTACGATCACAATTAAATAATATAATGTAATTTCTTTAGCTATTGAAAGCCAATTCGGGTTGGTGTTAGTGTTGAGAGGCTCCCCGGGGCCCGGTAAGCATTGCAACCATAATATTGGAAAATTACCTCTAACTAAAACTTAGGGATTTGCAGTGACGGAGTTAATAGCCTCATCTTGGCGACCCATACGGGGAAATTACCAACTTGCAAAGAGCAAGTTCTCGGGAATCGCTGCAAAAATTGTGAACAAGGAAAAAAAATAATCTATATTCGTCCACCATTTCTGAAGGAAATAATTCCTGCGGCATAGGCAGTCATATGACTATGGCAGGTGGCTAACACTAGGTGAAGGCAGGCTACATAGCACCTGTCACCCAGGGTATAGCGGCCACCAGAGATGTATTTTGGTCAGAGCCGTGCCCTACACACACACAAAAATCAATACAAGCCGATGATGAGGTTTGTGGGGCGTGCTAAGTCCCCCACAGTGACTAGAGCCGCGCCTGTACCGGCCCCCGTGGCTCCCTCAGGTGATTACGTACCCATGTGACGGCCCTGAGTATGACCTGCGGCCGCTGGAGGAAGGTGAGAGGGTCAAAGGGCGCCCCAGCCTTGCCGCCGCCGTAGACACCCTCCTCCATCATCTCTGCGTCTGCCACTCCGCCTTCCTCCCCGCCCGAGACTCCCACACCTTCTGAAACTCCGCCTCAACCTTTACTCATCACTTATACCTCATTTACGCCATTAATACTAACAATTTATATATATAGTATTCTTTATTTATACTGAATATTTATTGCCAGAGCTACGATGGGGCGTAAATATTAATATTTGGTGATTGTGGATAATATTTGTGGAACAGCAGCAGACGACGCCAGCGGCGCAAGTCTCGGCCCCATGAATCAATTACACTTAATAATCGCTTTTTATGAAACACGAATTGTTCACAGGTGTGTACACCTAGCTCATGATGACAGTGTTTACCAGGTGTAGGCGTGTCA